>NC_040020.1:8950470-9246264 GCF_000972845.2 Larimichthys crocea
TATTAACATCATGTAAAAATAAAAGTCACTGAGCTGGCGAAACGATATATTCTCGGGTTTCTGTTTTGCTCGAAAACAAACCGATCTTGTCTCGATGAGGAACGAAGAAGAAAGAAAAGAAAGAGTGTGAAAGCGGGATGTGCAAGCAGCTACGTGGGCGTGCACGTGTGTCTCTGCGTGACAATGAAGGTGCAAAGAAAGTGCAAGATCAAGATATGCAAGTGGCAGATGAACTGTGCAAAGACAAAGCAGGGCCGCATTTTTCAGGAAATAAAACCGCAGCGGGTTTTATTGTGAAGAGTCATTACGGTATTTACCCATCAGCTATGAACTCTTGATGGATTGAAGACCGGGGCGGCTGAGCAAGATGTGGATTAGAGCTTTGGTCGAGGGGGCCGAGTTTGAGACACGATGATTAATGAAAGACAGTGATGTCACTGCCACCAGCAGGGCTAATGTCCGACTGCTCCTGTATCCTCACGCTGAACACCCAGTGAAGCTGATCCATGATTAAAGGGGGATGAATTAAGGCGACTGCACCCGACAGACAGAATTTCAACCGTTGTTGACACGTTGTTCACACACCGCAGGAGTGGAACGTGAAAAAGTGTTGATGTTAATGTGCTCTGAGTTATTGAACTACAGCTCCATTATTGTAAACAGGAAGTATAATATGTCCATGGAGCAAATTGGCACCATTGATCTGCCACATCAGGTCTCAGCAGTTCCTGTTTGGATGCGCCATGGCGCACATCACTGGATTACTCTGATTCAGAAAACTTAAAAACCAGATGATCCTTGTCGCGTTCTGAGTTATAATGACGGATATTTATTCATGATGGAATCGGAGATAATTTTATCACTGTTAAGGTTTCTCATGTTCCTTAATTCCCTCTGTGAGCGGAGTCACGGAGTCACTGTTTCTGATCTAACTCCAATAACTAACTTAAAGAATCTTAAAGGAATAATTGAACTTTGGGAAATAAGCCATTTGCTGTCTTGCCAAATGAAAAGATTGATCACCTCCAGCTACAGATTCACTGCACAGACGTGAGAGTGTTGAACTATCCTTTCACTTTATACAAGTCGAGTTTTCTTTGTCTCTCTTACCCTCCAGCGGGTCTCTGGTCAGTCCCACTGGCTGATGTGTATCGCGGGATGTCCGCTTCATCAGTTGTCCCTCCTTGGCGTGATCCTCCGCTGCCTCCCGCAGATGGTAAAACTCTTCAGGGTTAACTCCTGAAAATGAGCGGCAAGGAAGCTCACTTTAAATTCACACAGTGAAGATCAACCCCCAGTCAAACAGAATTCAACGTTCCTCCAACGATCAATCTTTAGCGAGTGACTGATTCTAAAAGAAAAAAGACAGTAAGCTGTAGAAATTCACCATGATATAAAACTTAAAAACATGATAATGTCACGATTAGGTTGCAAACGGGTGGAAAGTTTCCAGCAAATTCCGAAAACTTTGCCTCAATAGCCCTGCAGGAAGCAGTGAAGAGCGGATATTCAAGTTTACTTAAAATCGGGTTGTTTTAGTCGAGATGCTAAAATATTTTTCCCAAACTATATTTAAGTTCCCTGTTAAAACCAACCTTCAATTTTGTAAATTCCTGTTTATTCTGTTAATTCCCATGGAAAGTTTCCAACTTTATTGATTATTGTCAGTTTATCTGGTGATTATTTTCTTTCTAATTAACTGATTAAATTATTCCATCAGTTTCCAACAGGTAGCATTTTTTATTTGCGTGTTTCCGCCAATAAAGACGATCAGAGATTAAAAATTTGATGTGAATTGACAAAGCAATTACTCAACTAATCACTTCAGCTCTGTGATCTATGATCATCTTTCAGTTTCACAGTATTAAATCTATAATACCTTTACTAATACAAAGCAGAACAGGTCAAAGTTCAAACATTGTTATCCAACATTCCCAAATTGACATCGCAGTACCATACCTCCAGAATTCAACATATTACTAAATATATCACAGTTTTGATTATTTTTTAACTTCCTCAGCCACAGTAAACAGAGGACCGTTACTGAACTGCATCTATTCACGTACGATCACGGGGCAGGATTTACTTCCCCGGCTGTAAATCATGAGCAAACATCGCTATGGGGCTGTCAAACAACACAATCAGTGTTATACACCTCCAAACTTTAAATTGCTTTCTTGAAACACCTTTTTTTTCTCCCAGTGAAACCGTCTTTTGTGATGTCCTGTGGGATTCAGTTTCATTCCTGCTGGTGGAATAACATTTTGATTAGAAAGCAGAGCCCGGGGCAGGCGGGATCATTTCCGTCCTCCTGTGCTCTCATATCTGCTCCCCTCGACCAGAGAAAAAAAGAGAGCACGAAGAGGGGGAATTAACCTGCCTCTCTGATAGCTCGCTCTGCTCCGGGATAATATTCTTGCCGCTAACAGCCTTCTGACTGTGTGACATTTTCACCAAATCAAACCTTGCGACTGACTTGAATGCTAAACGAACTCCATGGCGTGGACAACGGTTTTATCTGTGTGTGTGTGTGTGTGTGTGTCCTCTCCACTCTAACCTAAGGGCCATGAGGATCTTAAGTCTCCTCCATATCCTGCTGCCCTATCGACCTCTCTGACGGTCGCCTTGGCAACGGAAAGATGAGCCGGGAGGGTTGGGGGATGGACCACGCCGATGACGAGCATCTATCGGGAGGAGGAGGAGCTGATATCCAGGTATGGTAATGCTCTGGTGTATGCAGAGAGGCTTGTTATTGTTAATAGTAGTGAGTTATGTTATAGCGTTTATGTATCGACACGCCAAGGACACGGCTCTGTCTCCCAGCTGATTCGATGTGCTGCCATGAAGAATATTTACAGTTTGGAGTTGGATAAATATCCTGCACGATACAGTGAATGACACGCCTTCAACAAAGCCGTGACCTCTGCCTACATAACACGGGAAGTACGTAGTATACATGAGCATTTCTGAGCGTAGGGGAAGTATGTGCTGCTTTTCCAGTCAAACATCATTTAACGGACATGTTGTAACAGAGTTTACCTCCTGTTGTCCCACTGACCTGTGATCAGTGAACGGTGTCTCTGTCATTCGTACGTCTGTTCTCACACTATGTAACTTTGGGCTCCGGGTCGGAGAAGTACGTAACGCTTTACGGCACTAAGTCACACAGCAGCAACTATTTCACTGTTCTGGTGAAACTGGATCATATTTATGGGGAAAATGTTTTCTGGTTTTCCCTCTGATGTCCTCGGCTGCTCCGCCTCAACTCTCTGTGATTTACAGAGTTTATGATGGACAGTGAAGTAACTGCTGACGCTGTACTGCTGTAGCTCTGTTAGCTCAGTCGTTAGCTGCTGTTAGCTCAGTCTGTTAGCTGCTGTTGCTCATTTAGCTCAGTCTTTTAGCTCTGTTAGCTCATGTTAGCTCAGTCTGTTAGCTGCTGTTAGCTCTTTAGCTCAGTTTGCTGCTGTTAGCTCATGTTAGCTCGTCTGTTAGCTGCTGTTAGCTCATGTTAGCTCATTTGTTGCTGCTGTTAGCTCAGTTAGCTCAGTCTGTTAGCTCATGTTAGCTCGTTCTGTTAGCTCTGTTAGCTCAGTGTTAAGCTCAGTCTGTTAGCTATGTTAGCTCAGTCTGTTAGCTCCGTCTTTAGCTCATGTTAGCTCAGTTTGTTAGCTGCTGTTAGCTCATGTTAGCTCAGTCTGTTAGCTGCTGTTAGCTCATGTTAGCTCCGTAGTCTGTTAGCTCATGTTAGCTCATCTTGTTAGCTGCTGTTAGCTCGTTTAGCTCAGTCTTAGCTGTTAGCTCATTGTTAGCTGCTGTTAGCTCTTTTTAGCTCGTCGTTAGCTGCTTAGCTCATTTGTTGCTGTTGCATGTTAGCTCGCTGTAGCTGCTGTTAGCTCATCTTGTAGCTGCTGTTAGTCTGTTAGCTCAGTTTGTGCGCTGTTAGCTCATCTTGTTAGCTGCTGTTAGCTCAGTTAGCTCAGTCGTGCTTGGCGCTTGACGACGGTGTTTGTACCACAGGCGTTATGGACTACAGGAAGAAGAAGAGAGGTACCAGGCTCAGCAGCTCTATGGACATATGGCAGAGGAGAAGAGAGTGAAGGGACGCTGACGAGGGAAGCTAAGAAGAGAAAAGGAGAGAGTGAGCGAGCAAGAAGCCGCCGGACAGAGTAATTGGTTTGTGACTGTTGGTGACCTGGTTGATGTGGGCTGCATCCTGTGTTATTATCAAGGTTATTTTTCAGCCGCAGATTATTAAACTGTTTTCACACGATGTGTTTTGGTTATGGACAGAAACTCACCCGATGAACTCTTGATGAACTTTTGATTTTTTTTACAAAGACTTCTCGACAAGCAGCTAAATCCACTGATCTCTGAGCAGCTCAAAGATCAAATTAATCTCTGCAGAATAAACAGAGTGAGCTCTCTGAAATCCTAGAGGGGAATGTGATAACTAATATTCTCAAATTCATTTTTATTTACATATCTATCTTTCTGGCAGTCACTGGATTAAAGGTGTAGGGCAGATGTGTATCTGCTGCTGTGGGTCTGTATCGTGTTTTTGAGGTGGGCACACCGTTAATGAGATTACATGCAGGTATCTATTAACAGCGTGCACAGCTTAACCAGAATAGTGGGAAACAAGATTTTTAAAAAGAAATGCAAGAAAAAAGTGATTTTTTTAAAGCGTAGTGGCAGCACAGCCTCCAGCTGTGACACATGTACAACACCTGTGTTTCATCACTTCAGACTGAACACGCGGCAGCAGTCTGCCCCACTTCTGCTCCGTCTTCACGTGGGAGGACAGGAGTCTTTCCCAGCAGATGAGTCGAACACACACTCCCGTCGCTTGATTCAATAAAACGCTCATCTGCCGGATCGCATCGGTGACCGTGTTTTCAATAGACGGAGCGGAACTCACCAAACACTCGAGGAGCCTGGCTGGACGAGATATGATGATGAAGAGCTTTTTGACCAGCTCGATGACAAAGGTGAGCTCCGAACTCTCCGAGCGCTCGTAGCCTAAGACAGACAGACAGACACAGAGACAGACGAGGGTCAGTTAACATCCTTTGTTCCTTCTCCTCCCCCGACCAGAACACGACTCACGTCATTCAGCAGCTTCTCCAGGTTCTCCTGCAGTTCACAGAAGTAGACGCTGGTGATGACGCCCTCACGCGACTTGGTCAGCAGTCTCTGGACAGCTCGGCGACCTGGTGGTGGATGAAGCTGAGGACCCCGTCGGCCAGCGGCAGGACGCTCTCCGGGGAGTGTTCTGGATGAACTCTGCCAGCCTCTCCTCCATCTGTGCCGTGGCCTGATTGAATATATAAGCTGTCAGTTACACGTCACTTGTCGGCTGTGTTGAGACGTTAATGTAATCAGCTGTCACAGACTTCACGTCAAATCTCCAGGAAGGCAGGAATTTATCACATTCCCTCCACTGATACGGTAATGACGCGGGGGGACTTCCCATGATAAACCGAGCTCCATCTGTACCTGATGTAATATATGTATTAATGCAGTTACTAACTCAGTTTTTCTGCTTTCTCGTCTTAAAGGTTCTCGTGTCGTGGCTACGCCGAGAGCCGTGGTCCTACAAACACTCCTGATTTATCGTATTATTACTCCTGTTAGTCGTATTTCCATCATTGGAATCTCATTATTATTATTTGCTTGATTGCCTCTGTGCATCTTTGTCTCTGCAGACCGTCGTCCACCATGATCACCAACTGTTTGCTCATGGTGGGAATTGTTGGGTCTGTGAATAACATAATAATAAAGAGTCCGGTCTACACCTGCTCTATATGGAAAGTGTCATGAGATACACAGCTACAAATTATTATTATTAAAGAAGCAGCAGTGTGGAGCCGTCATTCGTTGTTCAGTGGTCTGTGGGAAGAAACGTTTGCGCTGCTTCACGATGCATTACTGTGAATGAGCACAGGCTGACGGAGATGGTGTGCGTGTGTGTGTGTGTGTGTGTGTGTACAGGAAGGTGTGACATACGTTTCCTGTTCACGGAGACTCTTTCAGATGCTGAGTCATGCCTCTTTGTCTCAGGTCAGCTTACAGTTTGGTTACACGTTGGCCCCGTTGCGAGATACGTGATCTAATTGATTTTGTGCTTATGATCAATGAATCATAGGTCAGATCTAACATCTCAGACGTGGCCACACACACACACACACAAATGCAGAGTCAACAGCTTATCAAGAACAGTGAAATAAAATCTCAGTGGAAGCCCTCTGACTAAAAGTGGCCTTTATGTTGGAGGTCAGAGGACGAGAGAATCTCACTTCATCAGGAGTGTCCACGAGGGGATGATTCATTCGAGCCGTCTGTGACCTTTAGAATAAAGTTATAGGTCGTGTTTGCAACATATAATATGCTGCCACAAACATCTTCAGAGCCTTGTTTGATCCAAAGATCCATGTGGAACATTTCCAGGCCTTCACTTTGAAGCACCAATTTAAATTTGAGCAGAAAGGTCACCATCGGTAACTCTCCTCCAGCGTTCAAAGCCGCTGCTGTCTGTTTCTTTTCCTTACATCGGATCTCTCGTCGCCTCACTTGGTTTCCTTTTCTTTTCACGGTCAGCAATAAAAGTCCACCGGCTTACATTCTGACTCATGTTGTGTTGTGACCATGGCGGGATAATATCGCTGCCTTTTGTGAGCAGTCGATTGTTCTCAAACCGTACGGTGATCGGTGGCTTTCATCCTCCAGGTTTATCCTTCACGACATTAGTAAGACATCCATGTATCCCATGATGCTCCCCTCGTGTTCCTCCAGGCATCTTGCTATCTTATATCGTTTTGCAGGTGGTCAAATCTCTCTAACTCATCCAAAATGCAGCAGCCTTTCTGATCTTCGCCTTTTTCCCCCAAACACCCCACAGCTACGCTCCGTGCATTAGCTTCCCGTGGTGGCTTACATCAGATTCGAGTCTCTGATGTTAGTCTGCAACACCAAGACTCTACCGGCACCGACTTCACAGGCACAGAGTTAGATCTACTGTTCGCCTGGAGCCGTCCTCTCACAAACAACACGGAGGTTTGTGCTGGATCCCAGAAACCTGAAGATCTTCATGTGCATCCCGGGGGCTTCATTCCCCAGTCTTGTATGTCATGATTGTCTGTTTGAGCTGCTGGCCTTGGCTTCGAGTTCCCTCTCACCTGCCATATCTGCCACGTCCAGCCCAGTCTCATCATCCGCCTCCGCTTCTTGGATTTGTGCCACCTGCAGCTCTGAGGACATTCCCTCATCATAACTCCCCCCGAGCCACTTTCTCTTTCTGCGATCCCACCTTCTCGTAATAAACCGTTTCACTGTTTCTCCTGGCTCGTGTTTGCGTGTCATCATAACAGATCCTGTCTGTGTCGAAAACACAGAGACAGACACCGTCGTAGAAAATGATTCTCGGCTTGTTTACTAGTTGTTCCTGACACGTGTTCACCCTCCTCCTCCTCCTGTGGCTCTTAACGAACCGTCAGCTAATCACAAACCTTCAAATGAATCCAACAAATGCAGCTTAAGGGAGGTGTGTATGCACGTACAGTTCAAAGGTGTGTGTGTGTGTGTGTGTGTGTGAGGCTGACCTTGGGGAAGCGCTCCTTGTAGACATGGTTCATCATCACTATTTCATTGTCATAGCAGGATGGAGAGCGCCCCGGGCTGCAGAGAGACAAACACAGAGAGGAGAGGAGTGTAATACAAAACAAAGAGTGAGGGGACAGAGGTGTATTCTTCATTTCCACTTCCACAGTGATCCACCGCTCGCTGATCGATTGATCAGACCTAACAGATCCCGCCATGCCGCAGGCGTGATGACCATCAGAGTCACATGCACACGCAGAAAAAGAAAGAGGATGTCTTGTGGGCAAACACACGTAACAGTTCAGCTTCACAGAACGATGAGCTATGAATGGTGATAATGATGCACGTCAAGGTACACAATGCAGGCGGCCTCTGTGCTGGAGCTAAGAGAGGCTATTATCCAGCCTAATGTGAAAACTGAATACTGATTAGTTGTGACGTGTTGGAGTCGGGCAAGAGAAGCTGCTGCGCTCTGCAGAGGCTTAAAGCACTGATGGGTGGACTGATATGATATAATGTGAATAGTGCTGCACTAAAACTTCGAGGTACTTTACTTGAGTATTTCCATTTTCTGCTCTTTGTATATTTTCTGCTTCACAGATCTAACTTCCTAACCCCGTCTGTGGCTCTCAGCCAGTTCACTCTTACTGCAGACATAAAGGATCCAAATACACATTTAGATTTTTCAGAAAGTGTCCTGTCATTTCCAAAAACAGCCAAAAAAACAGGAGCATATTTGTCGGGGACTATTTGCAGCTGTGCATGGATACACATTTGATTCTCTGCTGAGTATTTACAGCAGCAGGACGGACTAAACGCACCGCAGAGCGCATGTTTGTGGTAATGAAGAAACGCATCACGCAGTGCGACGCCGTGGCTCGTTAATGTGTTTTTAATCGTTTTTACCATGAACGAGCGCGGCACAGAGGAATAATCTGTGCACACGATGTTTGCTCACAGGTTCATTGCTGCTTTTGTTGACAAAAATATAAAATATCGAGACTTTTTCATTAAAATCTGATTCATGTTGATCCACTACAACATTAAAATGCTACTTGAAGTATTTCATAGAGTGCTTTTGGAACTTTTACTCTTAATATAGAAGAATATTTTAACACACAGCAAGTGAATCGCTGCAGTGTGCACACGACTAAAAATAAATAAAATCAGGATTTTTTCAGATACTTACAGCTCAGGGATCAAATGGAGTGACTGGTGTAAGAATCTAAGTATATAATGGGATGAGAATCTGTGGTTTATAGTAAGGACACCTCCACTATACACCATCCGTCACACGGTGGTGCTGGAGCCTATCCCAGCTGACTTTGGGCGAGAGGCGGGGTACACACTGGACGAGTCGCCAGCTCATCGCAGGACGCTTAAAGACAAACAACCATTCACACCTAGGGACAATTTAGAGTCACCAGTTAACCTGTTAAGTTTTTGGACTGTGTCCTGAGAGAACATGCAAGCTGAACCAGCTGAGGCACGTTAAGGCTTAACGGGAGAAGGAACTGAACTTTGACATTACCCCAGAAGAACGGCTCAGTGTGTGAAACACAACACTACGAACTCATGAATGTGGAGTGAATTTGGGTGACCTGAGTAAGCAAAGTGTCTCATGTTGGCGGATATTATATTTACAGGGTGAACTGATGATACCAGTGCCACGATTAAAGAAAATCTGAAACACCAAATGAATGTAAAACGACATATCAAGATAGTACTAACTGGAGCTACGAAGGCAATAACAAGAAACTGCACTGTAAAAAGGTTTTATTCCATATTTTAAAATACTGCTGTATTCTGTATGCATTCCTTTAAACTGGCATATGAATAAAGGTTTGACTGTGTACAGTCGTACTTCATTGATTTGTCACCATAGAACAAGAGAGATGTGTAGTATGAAATGATCTACCAACTAAAGGGGAAAAACATAATGAAAAATATATGTATGACCTGAATACTGTATAAAACCAAGAAACCAGATTTGTGTATATAAACCTGCCGTCATGACCGTATTTGATCTTGTCTTATTTATTTTTTTCTGCTTTTATTTTGTTTCTATGAACAGAAAATTCAGAAACAGACAAAAAAACCTGAATAAAAAGCGTCTCCTACATGTAGATTAGATTTCAATTAGCCTCAATTACAAGGCGCTGCAACATAAAATGAAAAGAAGAGTGTCTCGTCTCATTAAATGGCAGAAAACGGAGCGGCGTTCAGCGGCGCTGACCCGTGCACAGAAGGTGAATTATACAAGAAAAGCAACAAAAAGACTCGAGCTCTAAATAAATGATTAGGAGCACTCTGCATCTCTTCATGCACTGATTAAAGCTTCTCTTTCATAATCCTGAAGGGCAGCTTAATGTCTTTTTCATAAAAGCTTGACATGTTGAATTCTGATTATTTACCAGATGAAATCAGCGCCTTGCAAATAAATCTTTGAGCGATGTTGGCATCTTTTAAATGACTCACGTTCACTACAGGTGCCTGAAAACAACCTGATGAAGTGAGTCACGGATGTTTTGTGTCTGTGTCAGAGCGTTATTTGTGTAAATGTGACTTTGAATCAGAGACAGAGAGCTGCTGAAGTCCTTAAACGGGGCGGTGTCTTCATTTACTCAAACTGTCTGTCACTCATCACCTGCTCTGTCCTCACCTGAGGCTTCGAGAGCGAGGGCGGACGTGCGGCGAGCGACGGCCGCCGTCGTCGTCCGTGATGCTCTCGGTGCTGCCAAAGTGCTTGGACAAGAAGTGCAACTCGTCCATGGTCGGCTGGAAGGGCAGCTGGTGCAGACGCTCCTGGGACGAGCTGGACGACTGCAGAAAGAAAGAAAGAGAGAGAGAGAGAGAGAGGGATGAAAAAAGAGACAAGGTTAAACGTGAACTGAGCTTTGTTAGATCTTCTTCTGCCTCTGCTGCAGCGGGAACATCAATAGTTTCTAAAATAGATATCCAGTGATGAGAAATCAAAAACAAGAAGACCTTAATCGATGTGGTGACAACAAGAGGAGAGAAGAGAAGAGAAGAGGAGAGAAGAGAAGAGAAGAGAAGAGAAGAGAAGAGAAGTGGTGTACGATGATGTGAGTGGGTGGAAAGAACAGAAACAAAGAAGCGACTAACTTAAAAGAACAAGGACGGTAAAAAAAAAGAGAGGTGGAGAAACAAGGAAAAATATCCAGAAGGAGTTGGTGTAGGAGGGAAAAACAGAATAATGTGGAGTGAAAAACCAGAGCAGAGAGACTGCAGGGAGCGAAAGAGTCGCTCGGCGTAAAGAAAAAGTTGACTGCTGCTTTAAGCGTCTGCTGCCTCGGGGGGGTTAATGGCAGCGCTATTCGTTTTTTAAACAAAAGCCCGTTCTTCAGCACAGGAGGGAGAAAGCAGCCCGGATCAATGGGAGGTTTAATGAACACGTCTCCCGACGGGACGCCGCGGTCGGCTTTGGCCACACAACGATTTCTGCTATAAAAATCCATTAGAAAGTCCATTCAGGTCTCTGCAGAAAAGCGGCTGAAACGACGGCGTTGTTGTGAATTCAGCAAGTCCAGTCAACAGAATCAATTAAGTAGTTCCCCGGAGACGCACACAGAGACTTTCTATATTGTAGCTGTCTCTCATATCTGTCTTTCTCCAGGATGCATCCAGATTTCATTCACCTGCGTGTGAAGACGTGATGAGAGACACCCGTCAGCTCTGCATCTCTTATTTGCACAAATTCAGTGTCCAGATAACACAGTAATAAATGTGCACAGTTATCATTTCCAGCGCTGTTGTTATATATTTATTTTTCATATTTCCTCCCACGCAGAAAAAACAGGACGTGAAATTTGTCTCTGCGTGTTGAAATAAACAGTTTGGAGATGGAACCGACCAGCCCAGATACTGAAGGCAAACAGTTTGTCTTTTAATCATTTGCACCTGCATTTCTTGATTTAATCACCAAGTTTATAACGAGTGTTTCTCAACTTGTAGAAATCTAGTTTAGCAGCACATGGAAACACTCAGAATCACGTGTGACTCGCCTGCTGAAGGTTATCGTAGACCAGCTCAGTTTCTTCAGTTCTAACCGCTGACAGTAAAAAGAATCGAGGGCGTACCTGTGACGCCCCCCACAGGTTTTTGAAGCTCAGAATAAGCGGCTCTGGACTCAAACCAACAGGGGGCAGCATAACAAGCTTTAAACACAACATTTGTAGTCGTTTTCCTGCTGCTTTATGAATATACACAACATTTGTAGTCGTTTTCCTGCTGCTTTATGAATATATTCCATTATTCTCTCTCCTTTGTAGCTCTGTTTTTGGTCTCCGCCTAAGATTTTTTAAGCAGCTACGTTCACCAGCTAGTTGCTACCTTTGTCAGTTTGATGTTCATTGATTGGCAGGTAGCATACGGAGAGTTTTTTACTGGAAACAGCTGCCTGATCCGTCTGAAAACCATACAGGCAGTCGCCATGACGTCAGCCACAGGTTTCTGAAGAGCCTCAGTGTGGCGGCTCTGCTCGCCTCCATCATGTAAACATGTTTATTTCTGCTGTGAAGTTGGACATTTGGACATGGGGACTTATGGAGACTGACTCACTTCTGGAGCCAGCCTCAGGTGGACGATTGAGGAACTGCAGTTTTTGGGACTTCATGGAAGTTCCTGGTTTTTAACCTTTGTGTGGAGACATGTGACTCATGGACCTCTGAGGTCACCTGAGTGAAGGTGTGGATGAGGGTCATCGACTCACCCCGCCCTCATGTAGGTCATTAAGGTCACACGTAGGTGTAGATGGTCGTTAAACACAAAATGCATTTGTTGTTGAAAGAAGATGATGCTCCTCTTCCTCACTATGATGTCCTCACAGGTGAACCTACATTTAACGGAGATCAGCTGTTCTCTTCACCTGTCAGGTTTCATCTTAGCAACACCTTCAGCTGTTTACCTAACTGCAAACACCTCTTCATATAAGAAACTCCTCCACACACAAACACACACATCTCCTCCTTTCATCTGCTCTGCTCAGTATGCAAAGGTCCTGCTGTAACTAATCAAGCGGGTAATGCACCATGTAAGAACCAACAGAGCACTGAAACCTGACAGGAGTGGAGGAGGAGGAGGAGGAGGAGGAGAGGAGTATGGAGAGAGTGAAAAACCTCATCCACGAGTAAAAAGAGATCAATCAGTCGCCTGCGGTGTGTGTCTCTCTATCAGCGCCTCCGCGAGGACAGCCAATGAGTGAAGCCATGTGTGAAGACGGCACAGGAATGCACCGGCGGTGGATTATGAGTCAACACCTTGCCTCCACCTGAGCGTCATACATTAACGTCCATTTCTCAGATGGACTATTTACCAAATGGGCCCTGGCAGAATTCATTTTGCTGAGCGGTCTCACACGCTTCAAACCAACATTGTCGTCGTCTCTCTTCCACCTATGCTCGCTTCTATTTGTCTCCACGATCTGCTCCACCCGAGGACGGAGTGACGGACGGAGAGCAGTCACGGTTACAGTCACACAGATTTGTGTGACCGAGCTGCAGATAAATCAGGTCGATCATATCTTAGCAACTGATTAGTTATTTTTAGTTCCGCTTTACATGTGATGCATGTTGTGAGGCTGAGGCTCGAAGCAGCAGCAGCAAGTACAAAGTCAAAGAACACAGGGCCCGGTGTGTGTGTGTGTGTGTGTGTGTGTGTGTGCATTTAGCTGCAAGTGCGGCGTGTAATCTTTTCAAAGCGGGCAGAACGTGCAACTTTAGAACATGGATTTACAAGCAGAATAGCAGGCTGCGATTTTTTAAGCATGAAAATATATGCAAATAAATTCTTTGAGTGAGATACATATTCATGCACGGGATACAAGAGCAACCTCATCAATTTAGCAACGCATGAAAAATCTACTTTTTTTTATCATCCAATGCTGAGCAGAGCTCACACTCCTAGTGTCAGTTATTTTTCTCCTGTTTGTCTGTAATAAAGTGCAGTCTTTGAATTTTATGAGTTTTCATTTGTCACACTGGAAGAGAGTTTCTCTGTGAAAACACCAGAATGAAATCACATTTTACTCTTTGGGAGGCTGCTGTGCTGTTTGATAGCCACAAGTTTTGTGTTACAAGGACACACTTAGTCAGCTCTATCCTACATTTGAGAGAGCATAAGGTGCAGCGGCTGCTGCAGTAATAATACACGACAGACGGAGGAAAAGTTCAAGCCACACACACACACACACACACACACACACACACACACCTATTCTGATCGGGCAGATGCTTGACTCACTTACTTTCACGTTCACATAAACGAGGAACAAATCGGGGTTCAGTGTCAACGGCGCTCTGACAGGAATCGAGTCATCACGCTAACACTTGATAAACAAACTGTACTTGTGGTTCCTTGGTCCTGATTGGCTCCAATCCACAGGAAGTTACAGTTAGCACCTCAATTAACAAGTTAAATTGTGAACTACCTGCAGACCGGCACAGGTAGAGTTAAAATGCTGATTATACTCACAAGTAAAAGTTTTCTTTCTGTTTTTGGACTCTTATTTTGAAGAATACTCTTTGGGTCCACTCACCCTTGTAGTCTGACCTCCTTTATTTTGTTGTATTATTAATCTGAACCTGCTTTGACGCTCCTCTCTTTTTCTTCCATGAGCTGAGTCTTAACAAGCTGCATATCTATCTGTCATATATGAACACATAAACTGTCTGTCTGTCAAATCATGAGGAACGCACCGATCTGAATCAGCACTGAAACTGCATTAATCTGGTGGACTGGGTATCATCTGGGACTTGACTTCAGTGTTTTAGCCATCAGTTACATTCAGACGGTCGAGGTATCGATGCATCCGTAGTGATTTCTGTCTTTTGTCCGTAAGAGGACGTCCATCCAGGATCGTGGGGGGCTGGAGCCGATCCCAGCTGAGGCGGGGTACACCCTGGACAAGCCTCCAGCTCATCACAGGGCACACAGAGCCACCAGTGAACATTTTAAGTGCACGTCTTTGGACAGACATGGGGAGAACATGCAAATATCACACAGAAAGCTCCGGTCGAGGTTTGAATGAGGAACCTTCTTCGCCGCTGCACCACTGTGCCGCCCCTCACATGAATTCATAATGAACCAGCTGTTCAGGAGCTCCGAGTGTGTGTCTTTCGTCTTCTTTAACTTACCGTCGAGCTGGGCGTGTTGGTGCCATATCCCGAGGAAGGCAGAGAAGCCAGAGACCATCTTCGACCGTCAGCCCTGAGAAGAACGAATAAAAGTGGAAAGTGGAGAACATATGTTTGAATCCAAAACAATAAAAACTGTTATTTCTATCGCTTCAACAGCCAGAATATCAGATTCTATTTCAGTCTCTGGAAACAACACGAAACTGTTTCACCACCTTCACTTCCTTTCAATCTATCCAATTACACTTTTGCTCCTTTTATTCCTCACTCCTCCCCTCAGGCTTTCTCCAGCCATGCCAGAGTCTGACACCTTCCCGTGAGTGACTGATGACGGATCCGTGCTTGGGCAAAATGCTGGCACCTCGCCTCATTCATCTTCAGCCTGCTGTCACACAGACACTCAGCGGGAGCGGCGGCGTAGGACAAAGACCAGCGGTGTGCACTTTCACTTTGCATGTATGTATATATATATATATATGTGTGTGTGTGTGTGTGTAGGTGTGTTCCCTGAAGAGTTTCACCGTGTGTGTGTGTGTGAGTGTAAAAATAATCCTATCAACAAATTCCCCTCGACTACTTCACACTCCTGCTCCTGTAACGTCACGTGTGATTTATCGTGTGAATAAAGGAGGGATGCCAACCTGCGAGAAGAGGCGAAGGAGAAGTGAGCAGGTCCGCTCGGCGAGAAGTTGCGTGGGCTGTCCAGCGGACTGCTTCCTGTTGAAACACATACGGACAACAACACGACAGGAAACCGAGAGGTTACTGCGCGCCATTCCTCTCAGCTGACATCAAGAAACTTTGCACAGTCGATTACAGATCACGTCCAGGAGCATCTTAACCATCTGAAGATTTCGTTCTCACCGACCTCTTCACACCACGGCACCGTCGTGTTTTTAAATGGCAACCCAGGTTCGGTTGTCTCAGACGGTGCTGAGGGCCGAGGTGACTCAGCGTTTTGTTTAAACTCTGTTTACAGTGACAAATCTCTGCTCGGCTCGACGGTCAGCATTTACAACCTCGAAAACTCACGTGCCGGAAGAAAAAGCAAGACTGCGTTGCTGCGACAACCATGCATCCGAGTCAAAATGTAACACTCTCGTAGACGGTTATAAGTTTACATTAAATGCTCTGCAGTGATGATGATGGACAAATAAAATTCATAAAATCCTCACGTGTTTGTGGTTAAAATGCTGAAGACAGTTTGTTCTACATTGTTTACTTTATTGTTTACATGGTGTCGATCTGCAGAGCGTCTCATCCTGATACTCTGACATCCATCCTGAACAAATCGCTGAGGAAACTCTCGTGATTATTTCTCTCCATTTTCAGCGGTACAACATCATCACCTCATGTCATCGGCAACTGAATATGTAATAGAATTTTTAATAGAGATATATATAAAAATGTAACATATATCATAAAAATGTAGTTAAAGTAGATGAAGCATGAAAGTTCAATAAAAATGTAAATAAAAAAAACATCTTGTGGCGCTCCAGGCCTTTCACGTGTCACTGCATTAGCAGTTTAAATATAAAGAAAGCTGAAGAGAAGACAGGACGGCGGAGAGTGAGGGAGGGGGGCGTCGCAAAGCAAAGGGCCACGGGTTGGAATCGAACCCCGGGCCCCTGCAGCGAGGACTGAGCCTTCGTACACGGAGTGCACGCACTGTGATGTCACAATGTACTGACACATCCTGGAGTTCACTTCTACGCCTCTGCACCGCGGTGAAGTGATAAGATTTAGTTGCATCTAGCGGTGTAGTTGATGATTGCAACCCCCTCGACTCGTCCTCTCCTTCCAAGCAGCATGACGGAGAAACTACGGTGGCTGAAAAACGTGCAAATAATAGGAAACGCTTTAGTTTCCTTCAGTGTTTACCTCCTGTAGAAACACGGCAGTCCTGCGGTGTCTCATTCTGAGGTAACGAAAACAATGATTCTTTATTTTCAGGTGGCTGTAGACTAATAAAGACGTAAATCTGACACACTGCACCTTTAATAGACGTAATAATTGAATGAGATTTTCAGAGGGCGGCAAGTTGATCTTTGAGGCTTTCACACAGATTTCATGTCCCAATGTGCCAAACTGAGCGCTGCACAAGTTATAGTCACTAATAAAAACATAAAACAGTTAAAGTACAGAGTGGTTTTGCTTTTTACAAGTCAATCTGAACACGGCGATCCGTCGTGTACTGACCTATGTGTCCGGGCAGTGGAGAGTGCGGCCGTGGCAGCGTGGGGGACGTACTGGTCAGGATGAGGCTTTTCCGGTTACTGGTTCTGCAACTAGAACACAAACACAGGAGAACAAAGAGCACATCAATATTTGTCTTCATTATATTTAACGCTCTATCGATACCACACGCAAACAACACTGAGC
Source organism: Larimichthys crocea (assembly GCF_000972845.2). Lineage (NCBI taxonomy): Eukaryota > Metazoa > Chordata > Actinopteri > Sciaenidae > Larimichthys > Larimichthys crocea. The sequence continues at coordinate 8,967,606 of NC_040020.1, forward strand.
TGAGTGACCCCGCGGGTTAATGAATATACCGTGTCTTTGTTTGGCTTTGAGGCCTGTCACTGAGTAAATGTATAGCCCATAGTACAGTATCAGTGTGTATGCTTTTATCTTGAGTAAAGTGTGTTTTCTGTGTGTGTGTGTGTGTGTGTGGCAGCCCCATAATGCAAGACTTTATTGACATCCGCCCACCCGCAGGAGAGAGAGCGACAAAGCAACAAAGATTTTTAATTTCCTCCAGGTCCGGCCCCACGACGGTTGCTGCCAATGAAATATAATGACAGGAGTGAGGTGGGGGGAGAAAAGGAGCGGGGAGGACAGGTATAGACCTATAATGAAGAACTGGAATTATTGAACCATAAAGGCGTCGTTCACAAGCTGCCACAGCATGGATGTGTGTTTCACACACACACAGAGGTTTTTTTTTGTCTTACATAACAGCTCGTAAAAAGCGGGAAGTGGATTTGTTCAGGTGTTACCTTCACGTGTGGATCAGACCAGATTCTGCAGAGCATGACCCACATCTGACAATCAATACTTAAGTTTGCTGCTCGTTGCATCAGCCTGCATGCAGACGTCAGTGCAGGAGGTGCAGTGACAAATAAACGTATAGAAATAAATGCAGATTTATCTCGTCGTCTCCCCACATCCTCCCCTATCAGTTTCTCTTCCTCTGAGTGACGCCAGTCTGTTTGGAGCACTCTGAGTCGACATCAAACCCCCGGCAGTTCGCCTCCACGGGGAGAGCTTGTACTCAACCTTGCAGAACAGAGGAGGATCATATTGAAATATTTAAAGGAAATGCATTAGCTTTGGACGGAGGGGCTGGAAGTGGCTTAACGCCGTCCTTCGCTACAGCACTCAGAAGATGAGAACAGAGGAGAACAGAAGGGGAGGGCTCTGATTCCCTTCATGTCATCCTCTCTTCTTCACCCACAGTTACGATCCGCCTGCAGTCGTCTTTCCTTTCACTCGCTCCTCGACCTGTAGTCTCTCAAATCTCTCACAGTTTCGTTGCAATCAAAAGCTGAATCACTTGAGCAACGCGCCAGTCGAGCTTTTGATTCATGATTCATCACATCTACAGCGGCTCGACTCCACCAGCAAATGGCAGCGATTCACCAAAAGGTGGAGCGTGTAATGTTTCCAGCCACACGTTTACAGGGGGGAGACGGGATTTCATCTCACCTGCCTCGTTTCTCTGCACTCATGACTTCCTGTCAAAATAACTCTCCTCGCCATCTTTTGATAACTCCTCTGCGTCTCCTTCACGCCTTCCATCTTTCCTCTGAATCCTGCTTCATTTGTATTCTGTTTTCTCTCTCTTCAGAATTAACTCCGACTGATGAATAAGTCAAACGTAGCAAGTCAAGAAACTTTTACTTTTCTCCCCCTCGCTTCTTTCTTCTCTTTTCGAAGCTTACAGCGTCGACTAAACTATTAAAGACAGCAACAGAAAGAAAAACCCAGCAGGGCAAAGAGATCTAATCTTCCCATAAAGCCAGAAGTCTCTTGCAGCCGCGATGCTTTATAACATTGTTATCTTAAATGAATGCTGCAAAAAGGCCATCTCGCCCAAAGCATTTGTACTGTACGCAGACAGCCACATATGTATCACCAGTAAAGGTCCTGCGAAAGCTTTGAGATGCACATGCGTTAGAAGCAGCGTGATCGCCTTTTCTCGTTTTATAGCTCTGTTTTGGTCTCCACCAGCTCCCGAGGGAAACACCTGTCTCATTAGCTGCTAAATGCTCCACCGGCTAGTTGCTAACTTTGTCTGTCTGCTGTTCAGTGCTGAGCAGGTGTGTGTGTAGAGCGAACGCATCGGAGCTTTCCAAGGAAAGCAGCTGCGTGCTACAACAGGAAACAAAAACGATGCGAGGGACCAAAACATGCAACTCCTCTGGAGGGACGAACTCTGTTCTCTCAGAAGATATTTCCTCATTTGAAGTTTTGATGATGTACTGAAGAGTCTTGACTGTCATGTCATAACATTTGAGTATCATCTGCATAGAGTGCATATAGTGTTTATCTGGCAAACAACGTGTCTTAACTGTTGACAGTACAAAGCGTGGACGCATGTCCATGCTTAATCCTGCATAACTTTAATTAGGGATGTAACGATGCATCGTGACACGATTAAAAATGAGTCGCGATTCTTCTTTTTGGTTGGTGATTCATTTGTTCAACGTCAGACGTCAAGTCACGTGACTCGGTACGGAGCACAGAGCGAGGGAAGACGTGGCGACGGTAGAAACAGCTTTTAAACAGAGGACGCACCGAGCAGTTTGAAATCACCTGTGTGGAGCATTTTGGATTCCCTATATACACAAATACAACCGTGAGAAACGGACAGACAAAACCAAAACAGCATGGAAATATAGAGAGACTGCAACATATAGAGGCAACACGAGCAACATGCAACAGCAACATGAGCAACATGCAGCAGCATATCAGCCGCCAAAGTAACGTTACGCCACCTCGAGAGTGAAACTGCACATTACACCAGTTCACAGCAGTTTACTGTGAGAGTGTTTCTAAAGAAAGGAGATATTTGTCGTGTGTTTTGTTGTTTAAGATGTAAGTTGCACTTTTTATAAGAGAACACAAACTGTTTGAGAGTTTCTGGAAAGAAAGCACCTAAAGATTGTTTCCCTACAAATAAAAAGATCATTTTATTTGGTCAGAATTTGTCTGTAGCTCATTTTGAGAAAAGAAAAAAAAACGTGAGAAAATCGTATCGTAAACAAAAAATCGTGAAACTTCTGGAGCCAGCCCCAAGTGGAAGTTTGAGGAACTGCAGTTTGTGGCTTCATTTCACAGAGATGGAGGCTGCCGCTCGGTCTACACATGTTGAGCGAAGTGAACATTTTAAGTGCTGTTGTAAATGTACAGAAAGATGCATCTATGGTACAATATGAACTATTCCCAGAAATGCTTTGATATATTTCCTCCTTTAACTCCTCAGAAAGGCAGGACGTCACATTTAAAGAGACGTTCCTATTAACCTGTCTTGTCCTGCCGTGTTCCCCGTCTCACCCTGAAACCCCGGCCTCATAATTAGCCGTCAGCTGGGTGGCAGTCGGTGAATGTTACAGGGCCGGAGCTATAGGCGGCTGTGAGGAATAACGAACACGCTGTAGGTTCAAAGCAAAGAAGATAAGAGAGGTGGGAATGTGTCTTTGTATGTGACTTTAAATCATTCTGTCACGGTTACGGTCATGCAGCCTGAGCTCATCCTGACTCAATCTGGATAAAGAAGCCGTGTGTGTGTGTGTTTTTAAAATAGAAAGAGTTAGTATGCTGCACGTTGCCATCTTTGAATCATAAATCTAAAGCTGTCTCAACACACTCAGTTTGCAGCCAAACAGTCCTGCACTATATCATCCTCCAGCTCCTCTGTTTTCAGGCAGATGGTGATATTTGGATTCATTCAGTCATCCACTATCTGCGCATAAATGAATTTTAAACAGAAAGCCGAGGCATCGCTGAAAATGACTTTCCTTTTTATAAGATATTCAAACCCATTCAGATCCAATTAGGTCAATCAAGGAACAAATTCTCCCTGTATGTAATGAAGTGACCGAGAAGGAGAAAGATGAAGAGGAGAGGAGGGATGAGAGGGATATACAACGTTACCATGGCAACAGATTTAGAGTCACAGTCGAACAGTGACATCTCCGGCTGTTTTTTTCAGCAGAGCGCACGGCGAGAGAGAGAGACAGACAACCGGCGTTAGACGAATAAAACAATGAAGGTGAGACTGATCCGAGGCCAGCCGATACAAAATGAGAAAAAATTATGATCTCACAGCCGCCGCGAAACACAATGTGAGTCAGTGTCTGAGCCAAACTGTGTTTTTTTTATTTATAATCCATCATAATCCATTGTGTAATCCATCACGGAGGCTCAATCTGTGTGTGACGGAGGAGTGTAGTGGCGAGGCGCGTGCTGCTGTCAGTCAGACTGAGTGTGATTCATGGAGGTCAGCGGTGCATGCCGCTATCGAGTGGGCCTCTGTCGACGGACACCAGAGCTGATGAGAAAAAACTGCGAGCGAGGAAAAAGAAACTTTATTACGTGAGCGAGAAACAAAGTGTGTGTGTGTGTGTGTGTGCGTGTGTGTGGTGTGTGTGTGTGTGTGTGTGGTGTGTGTGTGTGTGTGTGTGTGTGTGTTCATGCAGCAGGTTTCTGCATGCAGCTGGTCTCAAGAAACAAACTCCGTAATGACAAACAGTGACAGCAGAGAAGAGCGAGGGAGGAAGAGGTGACGGCGAGGAAGAAACAAACAAACAAACGACGACAGCTGAATTATGTTTCTTATCAACATAATGAGATAGATTCATATTCACAGTTCACAATAACAGAGTTTAACTCCGGGTCGGGAGAAGTACGTAACGCTTTACGGCACTAAGTCACACAGCAGCAACTATTTCACTGATTCTGGTGAAACTGGATCATATTTTATGGAGGAAATGTTTTCTGGTTTTCCCTCTGATGTCCTCCGGCTGCTCCGCCTCAACTCTCTGTGATTTACAGAGTTTATGATGGACAGTGAAGTAAAACTGCTGACAAGCTGTAGCTGCTGTTAGCTCATGTTAGCTCAGTCTGTTAGCTGCTGTTAGCTCAGTTTGTTAGCTGCTGTTAGCTCATGTTAGCTCAGTCTGTTAGCTGCTGTTAGCTCAGTTTGTTAGCTGCTGTTAGCTCATGTTAGCTCAGTCTGTTAGCTGCTGTTAGCTCAGTCTGTTAGCTGCTGTTAACTCAGTTGTTAGCTGCTGTTAGCTCATGTTAGCTCAGTTGTTAGCTGCTGTTAGCTCATGTTAGCTCGTCTGTTAGCTGCTGTTAGCATCTTGTTAGCTGCTGTTATCATGTTGCTCAGTTTTTAGCTGCTGTTAGCTCATGTTAGCTCAGTCTGTTAGCTGCTGTTAGCTCAGGTTAGCTCAGTTTGTTAGCTGCTTTTAGCTCAGTCTGTTAGCTGCTGTTAGCTGCTGTTAGCTCATGTTAGCTCAGTCTGTTAGCTGCTGTTAGTGCTGTAGCTCATTTGTTAGCTGCTGTTAGCTCAGTTTGTTAGCTGCTGTTAGCTCAGTTTGTTAGCTGATGTTAGCTCAGTTTGTTAGCTCATGTTAGCTAAGTTTGTTAGCTTAGTTTGTTTAGCCACTGTTAGCTCAGTTTGTTAGCGCAGTTTGTTAGCTGCTGTTAGCTCAGTTTAGTCTGTTAGCTCAGTTGTTTAGCTCAGTTGTTAGACTGCTGTTAGCTCAGTTGTTAGCCTTGTTTAGCTCAGTTTGTTAGCTGCTGTTAGATCATGTTAGCTCAGTTTGTTAGCTGCTGTTAGCTCATGTTAGCTCAGTCTGTTAGCCCGGACTGTGAGCTCAGAGCACTGGGGGAGTGTTTGTACAATAGGCGTTTTGGACCACAGAGAAGAAGAAGAGGAGGTTCACAGGCCAGAGACTTGGGGGAATGTCGATCGGAAGTGGAGCCAGTGTCGTGATAGAACAGGAGCTGGGGATTTAAAGGCTCAGCAGCCTCTATGGACATAATGGCAGAGGAGAAGAGAGTGAAGAGGACGCTGACGGAGGAAGCTAAGAAGAGAAAAGGAGAGAGTGAGCGAGCAAGAAGCCGCCGGACAAGAGTAAATGTGGGACTGACTTTTAGTGGTTGGTGAGAGCTTGGTGAAATAAAAGGCTGAAAGACAGACGCCGAGCTGGGCTGACTGCTGCTGGACTAGGCAGTGAGATCAGCTGCTGCTGGTGTAATCAGAACAAATACTCGAGTACAGCTGGACATAGTTACCACAGTGGGATTACACTACAGAGTGTAGCATTTAGCAGCTAAAGAGCTCGATCTTTTCCCGCAGGAGATGGTGGAGACCAAAAACAGAGCAGACTTTCATCAGGTGGCGACAGATTGAACAATAATAAACATCGCTGGTTGAGTAAACCCTGTTATATAACACGTCACTGTGGCGACACGATGGCAAAACAAATCAGTGGCATACGGAAGTGCATGGTAACTCAGCGATGTTAAGAGACGAATATAAACAGTCAGAGGTGGAAAGAGCTGAAATCACAAACACACACACACACAGATGTGACAGCCAGCAGCCTCGTGCTCCGCCTCCTCCGCTCCCAATAACGAAACCAAGCGCTGTCATTGGCTACCGCGCTCCGGTCAGCCCGCTGTTGGAGGGTCAGAGGTTAAATCTGTGGTAATGACTCGTGCAGAAGCTTTGACGAGCAATTATCCCCCTGCAGGGCTTCGGCTGGCACCGGGCCATTAGTCTCACACACACACACACACACATACGCCTGTGAATTACACAAACACACAGTGTTGGGTCGCTACCACTGCCCCAAAACTGTCCCAAACTGTCTACACTCATTACAGCAATAAAATTAATACAAACAACATTAAAACTTCATGCTTCCATCGTGCTTGTGCACGCTCTCAGCTGCAGGTTATGAGTTAGGGTGTAACAAGTGCACAAAGTATCTGTCCAGTATTAAAAATAGGCTGCAGCTGGTTAATTAGTACAAGGTTATCGTGTACGAGTTAATGAGAACACGCTGACGAGGGGTCAGCGAGATATTACATGTGGAGATTAAAGTGAAGGAGTCTAAATGTAAAACACCTGCACACTCAACCACAGCGAGTCATCTCACTGCCCGTCTTTGTTTTCTTTTTTAAATAAATGCAGCTAACGTGGAAGGTTTGTTTAAAACCCGTCCGATCGTCTGACCGCTCATGTTTCTGCCCGTCTGACATCTTTTCAACAATGTCACCGTGTACCCAGATGTCAGCAATAAATCTGATCATAATACGAGAGAGAGAGAAAAAAAAACGAGAGACGACAAAAACAAGACCGACGTTGTGATTAACTGAAACTGATCACACCGAGCTCAATCACGAAAGAACAAAACATTTCCATGATAGATTAACGATGCAGACGGTGTTCAGAGGTGAACAGGAAACCGTCTGCACAAACAGGAAGAGCAGCGGTCTTTAACAAGACAGCACGCTCACAATGACTAACATCGAAACCTCAGTCGATGATCGATAAGTACAAAAAAACAAAACTTATTCAACACTTAAAAAACAAAACAAACGGCACTAAAGCTGCGTTAAATCGATGTTTCCTTACAGCTCAGGTCAGGGCCGACTCTTCGCTGAACTGTCCCCCAGAAAACAGCCTCAATCTGGGCAGCGAGAGCCGGCTGAGTCCCTCTGTTCATCCGCTGTGATTATGTGATGCTATTTCCAGCAACCCACAAACTGAACAAACTACAGCGATGGTGTCTTTGTCAACTTTTATGAGAAAAGATTTTTTAAATTGACGTGAAAGTTCGGCTCAGAATTTACTCAGAAAACTACAAATATTAACAAGTTTCTAAGAATAAGAAGTTTCGTTTCTCCACCGGATTCTCTGGTTACTGTCGAGGAGCTGTGTGCCGTCTCATTTAATCAAATCTCTGCACACACACTAACTGAGACAGTAACTGAAACCTTCACCTGTCCTTTGGACATTTTACCCTGACGGATGTTTGAAGCTCACTATCTTCTGCTCTGTCTGCTGTCTCTGTTCCTGAATAATAAAAACCCTTTTTAATAATGTCTCTTGATTCCACTCATCTGAACAATCTTCTATTTCTGAGCTCACATTTTTAGGCTGTGAAAGACCAACTGATTTAATACCTTGAAACATTCCAGCCTGTTTCACTGATAACTGCACATCTCGAGGTTTTAAAGGACTTATCACTGGCAGCTGATCATTGTCAGAAATCCTTTAAATCCACTTCTTTTGGGTGTATGTACAGCATTTCAAACTGTTGATGTATACCTGACAGACAGGTATTTATTCTTGACTCTGGGACACACCTCACACTGATCCTGGCTACCTGTTGCTTATAGAGTTGATTTAAAACATCTGAGAGGCGTCGCCGCAGATTATCAGCAGATCATTTCGTGCCCTACGTCCCTTCTCGCTCCATGAGATCCTCGGACGTTTCGTTCTTTCGTCCAGATGTTTAAACAAAGGTAACAGAGACTTTGCAGGTCGAGCTCTGAGACTTTAAATGACCTTCAATGATTTTACTTCACGTATAAGTCTCATTTATTAATCGTACTTATAAATAACAGTATTAGATTTCAGTTTGTTTTTCGACCTCTCGCGCGGAGGTCGTCCTCTCTTCTCGTCTCTCGCCCTGTCCACAAACAAATAATATTATTCTATATTCTGACCACACACCAGCGCGTGTGACCGTTAGGCGTTTAAACAGAACAGCTCCGCATTACGCAAAATCAATTAAAGGAATGAGTCGATCCGGAGCGACAGACGCAGACGGCCCGATAACACCGGCATCACGAGAGGACGTCTGAATGTCTGGTGGAGGATGTCCTGGACGCAAGCATCGACGTGTGTGTGTGTGTGTGTGTGTGTGCTGAACCATTAGTGATTATCCATTTGCATGCACATGTGAGCCTGTGGCAGGTGTGAAGGAGCACATGTGCATGCTGAATGTGTTTCACTGAGCAGATCATTAACTGTGTGTGTGTCGTCTCTCAGTCAGCTGTGTCATCTTCAGCTCTAAGTGCTGACTCACGGGGCACAGAGGACACCAGACCTCCCTGACGTTCCACCATCGATCCATCCCCAGCTCACCTCCTGTCATGTGACCTCTCTCTGTCTCAGGACATCTTAAAGGTGAGCGGATGTTTACATCTGTGGGGAAATGGAGCCGGAATGGAGCGCTGATCTTACTGCCAGTGTCCGAAACATCCGCCAGGATTTCGATGGATCCCAAAGCGGCCAGAGTTTATCAAGCGTGAGGCGTTCGGATGGAGATTGAGGGGATGATTGAGTGATGCTGACGGGCAACAGATGAAAGAGCAAACAGGTGATGTAGGACTTGAGAAAGGCTAAAAGACGAGGAGGAAACTCTCGACGTCTTGGTGTTTAGGGGTCGCTGCAGGGGTTTGTCACGTGGCTTTCTTGTTGCTATGCAATGACGTACAAAGAGACATAAATAGAGGCTTTTCCCCGTGAAAGAGACGGGAGAAGAAACACGCCCAAAAAAGTAACAGCTATAACTTCACAACACAAGAATGGAGTTAAAAATAAAAAAAGCAGAGAAAGGAGGTCAGACTGAACATGTCACACTTTTAGATAGCTGCAATTTTGGCAATTCACGCTGTGACAATTCTTCAGTTTACAACAGAACGTGGTGCGAGTTCAATCAATAAAAAAAAAGGTAGCATGTTGTGTTGTGACTCCTGAACACAGTGACCGACTGATTATGTGATGAGCTCGCAGGTCAGCTCATCGTATTATTGAATAAAGAGTCGGCCGGCAGACGAGGCAGCTTAACGCCTAAATTACCGATCCAGAGGATGATAAACATACCGGCCGTCTCACCTGGACAGACTGACTGATAAACAAGTGTGTCAATAAACAGCCCACCTCGTCATCTCACATCTGGTCTCCCCTGGACACTTGTTTGAAAGTCTGTACGCTGCTAAGTGCAAAGCCAGGAGGTGATTCGTCCTCAGCATAAGGACTGTAAGCAGGAGGTAACAACAGGGTGGCTACAAAACAAGCAGAAACCTCCATGGCTGTGAAATGAAGCCAAAAATAGTTCCTCAAACGTCATCCACCTGAGGCTGGCTCCAGAAGTGAGTCAGTCTCCATAAGTCCCCATGTTTCACAGCAGAAATAAACATGTTTACAGCCTGGTACAAAAAACAGTTTTGGTCTCTGTAGCTAATTTCCCCGTTCATGACAACTGTACTGAGGGTGAATTTATATACAACTCACCTGTTCACATTATATTAAGGCTTAAAGTTATGCAGGATTAAGAGCGGGGATGCTTTGACTGACAGGTGGGTGTCGTTACAGGTGGCAGATGAAATTAACAAGATTGTGTCATTGCTCAGATTTAGAGAAGCTGGTAGGAGGATTTTGAAACTTTGGACAGCCAGGCTTAGCATAAATCTGCCGGCTCTAGATTCCTTTCATTTGTATCTTATTTATATATTAGAGAATCCTTTTCGACCTTTCTGTGAGCTTCATCAGTTAGTGGTACCGACTCAGGTGTCATCACAAGCCCAAAGAGCAGCTTTTGAAACAAGTGGAGACACCTGAGAAGGTGAGTCTCTCTCAAATCTAGGAAGTGGACCTGATTTCTTTCTTCTATTATTTGTGTGAGTTGGTTTAATCGCCTGGTTTTTCTCTCTAACATTGCTCAGACACACAGGTTAACCAGGTTTGATGTAATGACATGATGATGATTTAAAAATGTTAAAGAACGACAGTTATTATTTTACGAATGTTCCACAGAGCCCGGCTCAGCTCCCAACAGAAAGACGTGACTTGCGTTCAGTCACATGATACGAACACGCCACGGCTCGGCACATAAATAGAACACAACAACCATCCAGACGTCTATTTCGGTCCCATCACTTCTCTCCAGTGGAAGGTGTTGTCAGATGTCCTCTAAAGGTGTGAAAGTGTATCCTCAGGCAGAGTGATGCAGCAGGAAGTTGTGGCAGAGCAGAGACCTATCTGGATCTCTCTGTATGTGTCACTACTGTCTGCTGGTTTCCTGTTTGCCTGCATCAGTCTCTCCACCTCGCCTTTTGTTGTTGTGTCTCTGCAGTAGTTACTGTACGCGCAGAGACCTAAGGAGTTCTCCGAATCGCCGCGATCACGACATTTCATCGTTCCCTTCGTGACCTTATTTGCAGCAAACGATCCGTAACCATCGCCTCGAAGAATAAAACACTTCCCTCATTCAGCTAGAGCTCATTTGCATGAGTGGAGAGTCTCGCCGCATGTCTAATAGACATTAAAAATGATTTAATCTGATTATGGATAATGCATATGGATTCACGAGCGAGGCCAGCTTCATCTGTTAGAGGAGAGCTGGAACAGAGATGGCAGGAGGGTTCTTAACTCAATGTAACGTCTGCTGTGACACTGATAGACGTTCAATTATGATACTTTAATACTGATTACACTGAAACAAGCTGCAAGAAACTGTTTCTTTCAGCCTGTTATTTCACCAAGCTCTCACCAACCACTAAAAGTCAGTCCCACATTTACTCTTGTCCGGCGGCTTCTTGCTCGCTCACTCTCTCCTTTTCTCTTCTTAGCTTCCTCCGTCAGCGTCCTCTTCACTCTCTTCTCCTCTGCCATCATGTCCATAGAGGCTGCTGAGCCCACTCGCCCAGCTCTGGTTCTGGCACGACACTGGCTCCGCTCTGAAAACCTCTTCTCGTTGGTCCAAAACGCCTGTGGTACAAACACTAACACTCCCCCGGTGCTCTTAGCCTGGCTAACAAACTGAGCTAACATGAGCTAACAGCAGCTACAGCTGTCAGCAGTTTACTTCACTGTCCATCATAAACTCTGTAAATCACAGAGAGTTGAGGCGGAGCAGCCGGAGGACATCAGAGGGAAAACCAGAAAACATTTCCTCCATAAAATATGATCCAGTTTCACCAGAATCAGTGAAATAGTTGCTGCTGTGTGACTTAGTGCCGTAAAGCGTTACGTACTTCTCCCGACCCGGAGCCCAAAGTTACATAGAGTGAGAACAGACGTACGAATGACAAGAATTAACTTTGATACTCGAGTATTCAAACTGTTTGCAGGAACAAAATGTGCACAGAGCTCCTCTTTAACTCTAATTACGCCCGTGAATAATAATTAAAATTCAATATTCAAATAGGCTGCATGAATCCTTCATGCTCACATTAGCAATGTAGGCCAACATGTTACATCATCCCTTCAGATTCATGGTCGGACAGCGTCTGTATAAATTAAATAAGCTGACTAATAATTACATAAACCTCAATGCACAGTTTGAATATCACCTCTAAGCAGATTTATATCTAACTGGAAAACGACCAAGTTATTTCAGGAGACTGAAATTTCATTCACATGCAGTTCATGTTGCCAGGTTGTCTTCCAAACACGCGGCGGTATACGAGAAGCTGTGTTATCGTGTCATTGCAATATCAAAGATAAACCACCAACAGTCTGTGTGTGTTTTGGTTAAGGCCAGGCTGAACAGCAGCCAGTAACAGATGGTGCTGTCATGGTACAAACAACACGAGTAGAGCATGAAGAGGAGGCTTTTTTCCTTTCCCTATACTAGCTCTCACTTCGTTTAAAAAGACCAGCTGAGCTGAAATATCAGCGAACCTGCAACATGTGGCGCGCTGCAAGGACGGAAGATGAGCGTGTTCCTGTTTTTAAGCTCATGTATGAAAAATATGCACGAGAGAGAAAAGCACCTGCAGAGTATGTGCTTCATGGCAGCTTATCTGTTGATGCCAACGTGGATAATTGTGGTAACTGTCTACTTATGAGCCATCAGGTCCGTCATTATAATACACGGCACACTGCACTGAAGCTTAAAATAGCCGGAATTACCTGTCACGAAGATGACAGCGACCTCGGCAGATGGCAGACGTGTACGAGCTGAAACTTACAGCGGCAAGGTGAGACTTGTTTTTGTGTACCCGCGATACATTCAAGTGTAATTAGAATCTGTTGTGCCACGAGTCGACGGAAGAGAGGCCGAATAAATCAAGCCGTGGTTTTACGATCGCCCCGCTGAATAATAAGTTCTCTGAGTCTAACAGTGTGCACGAGTGGGATAATACTGTATATACTCATGTCTGTCTCAGTCTTTATTAATCCTCCCGTGTCTCAAAAGCCAAAACAACAAAACAAACAAGTGAGAGGAAAGGAAGGAAGGAAGGAAGGAAGGAAGTAGAAGAACAGACGGAGAGGGTGTGTATTGTCACGGACTCGGTTAACCTCGGTGGGCTGCTCTTAAATTTAGGCTGAGACACTCCCTCAGGCTTCTCCTTCTCCTTGCATCTCTGCTGTTTCTGTCTGCTCTCACTCGTTCTCACTGTCCTCCTTTAGCTCAATCTGTTTGGGAGTGGGCACAAAGCTTTATCTCTCCCTTAATTGCCACAGCTAGCCAAGAGAACACAACAAACACAGGCACACACACAATACGAAGCAGCAAAGAGAGATAATTAGAAAACAGAATGAAAGAAATATCAGGGATAAATTGGTGCTGGGAATTGTTTGAAAATCTTCCACGCTGCTGCTTTTATTTCTTTGGTCTTTGGTGTTGAAAACGTTTTCTCTCCTCACTCACTGATGCAGCCTCGCAGTAAATCCGACCTTCACGAAGGTTACAATGTTCAGCTTTTGTAGAAACAGTTTTATAGAGGTGTTAATTCGAGTGTGTGATCAATGTGGAGGATGTAGTTTGAACTGTATTGCATTACAAACACACACACACACACACACACAGGGGAGGATGTTTATAATGCAATACAGTTTTAGGTCTTATTCCAGTTCAACAGCCTCCAAAATGATCATATGACATCACATCAGTGCTGCAGGGACGATGGATTCACCCTCCACAAAACATTTTTGGGTTTTTTTCATTGGATTTTTTGGATTTATTGTAGAAAATAAACTCTGTGCTTTATGATATTTACATGTTTCTTGAAATGAAATTGAAATTCTGAGCGTTACGCTATAAACAGTCTACACCATGGTCACCACTGCTAAGCTTTAAGTATTTTAAAGGTCCAGTGTGTAACGTTTAAGGGGCTCTACTGAAGGTAAGAATTGTGTTTTTTTGTCACCTTTAAAGGTCCAGTGTGTGTAAATTTAGGGTTTAGTAACATCTCATGGTAGCTGCTGACTGTAACCCCCTCACCTCAATCTCTCCATCCTCGCCTGAAGGACAAACTACAGCAAAAGGTCAAATCTAGACTGCGTCTCGCCTGAAGGACAAACTACAGCAAAAGGTCAAATCTAGACTGCGTGGAAAAGGAGCCATGTTGTCTCTAAAAGTTTCATTCTGAATTATACATGTGTAATTTAAATATTACACACTGGATCTTTTTTGTTTTGGGTTAGGGGTTAGCTTCCCTGGTAGCTGAGGTCTTCAAGCATGTTTGTACACTTTGTTTCCTGATTCATTGCACAGCAGACCTTATAACTTCGTGTAACTTTGGGTTGTGTGGGAGCACCGACTGCTTGCGACATTAACTTTACTTTCACAGACAGTTTACATAGTTTAATCGTTATTAATTGTCGGGAGAATATCTAAGGCGCTGCCATTTCCTGTAGAGGCATCGTGATTCACGAGTGAGGTATTTACTGATGTAACGTCGCAGAATGAAATGTTAAACTCTCTTCAGCTCGTTCACGTTATTTCAGGTATTTAAACAGAAACACATCGACTCAGAGACAAAGGAGCCGGAAATACAAAAATGAGAACTCGTTTTTCTCGGTTTTAGGATTCACACCTGATCACTAGTTTAACCAGATATTCAAGTCTGACTGTCAGTAATGTGACAGCTGATGCTAAGGTTTGATAACTATATATATATACACACATATATATATCAGGCTAGTATAATATATAATACAGCCACAGGCAGTACTCATCCACACAACACTAACGATGTAATAACCTCCACACACACACACACACACACACACACACACACACACACACACACACACACGTCCTCTCTCATAATCAAACACACACACACTCTACATGGTGGCTAACTGTCATCATGAGGGAGCCTTTATTCTTGCTCATATACAGAATATCCTGCTGTTCAACGGTGAAGAGTCAGACTAATGCAGCCGTGATCAGATGGAGAGCAGCAAAAAGAAGCACCGCAGGAGAGGAGGGGAGGAGAGGAGAGGAAACAAGAGGAGAGGAGAGAAGAGGAGAGGAGAGGAGAGGAGGGGAGAGGAGAGGAAACAAGAGGAGAGGAAACAAGAGGAGAGGAGACAAGAGGAGAGGAGAGGAGAGGAGAGGAAATGAGAGGAGAGGAAACAAGAGGAGAGGAGAGGAGACAAGAGGAGAGGAAGCGAGAGGAGAGGAGAGGAAACAAGAGGAGAGGAGAGGAGCGGAAACAAGAGGAGAGGAAGCGAGAGGAGAGGAAATAAGAGGAGATGAAACAAGAGGAGAGGAGAGGAGACAAGAGGAGAGGAAGCGAGAGGAGAGGAAACAAGAGGAGAGGAGAGGAGACAAGAGGAGAGGAAGCGAGAGGAGAGGAGACAAGAGGAGAGGAGAGGAGAGGAGAGGAAACAAGAGGAGAGGAGAGGAGAGGAAATAAGAGGAGAGGAGGGGAAATGAGAGGAGAGGAAGCGAGAGGAGAGGAGAGGAGAGGAGAGGAGAGGAAACAAGAGGAGAGGAGAGGAGAGGAAACAAGAGGAGAGGAGAGGAAAGGAAACAAGAGGAGAGGAGAGGAAATGAGAGGAGAGGAAACAAGAGGAGAGGAGAGGAAAGGAAACAAGAGGAGAGGAGAGGAAATGAGAGGAGAGGAAACAAGAGGAGAGGAAACAAGAGGAAACTAGATGAGGGTCAATGAGGATAAGAGGGGAAATGAGTCGAATCACAGGGAAGAATTAAGACAAAATATAAGCGAGGAGGGAAAAGATGGAGGACAGGTGGGTGATGATGGAGGACAGGAAAGAGGAAAAAAAGGAGGTGAAGAGGAAAAGGAGACGAAGAGCGAGGACAGACGGCAGCACTGCCCACTGTTGGCCGCCTGCTACACAAGCACTCCCCGGACACTGACAATAATGCCTTCACTTCATAATGCTATCTGTGGCACACAGGCTACCGGCCAACACACACACACATACACACACACACACACACACACACACACACCTCCCAGTGTGTGTGTGACACATCACCAGCGTTCATGTAAAGCAGGTTAAATCCTCGTGCACATGTGCATCACTACAACAAAGCTCAGCGAGGATATAAATAAATACAAATCCATCACACACACACACACACACACACACACACACACACACACACACGAGCACGATCAAACCTCAGTTACTTTAAAGCCCTGCAGGCACTTATCAGACGTACATACCGCATGCATAAATTCACATTACATATACACACACGCATGTAAAAGACATCAAACACACACACACACACACACACACGCATGTAAAAGACATCAAACACACACACACACACACACCATATTGCTGGAGCTAAATGGAGACAGGGAGACAACTGTGAGACAGCGTGATAGCTGGCAGGGACAACGGAAACATCATGGAAAAACACAACAACAACCCTCCTCCCATGATTCAACACACACACACACACACACACTAACAACAGCAGGACACACACACACACACACACACACACACCGGTCACAAAGACTGCACGGAGACAGATTGTTTGCCGTTTACCTTTTTGTGCGTCGAAACATGTTAGCAGCGGAGGCTGTGTTGGCAGATGAACATGAGAGCAGCTGAGCCTCCACACACACACACACACACACAGAATAAACACACACACACACAGGCAGTCAAGAGGCAGCGATTACGCTCCACGCCGGCATGTCAGCCTCCTCTGGCCAGTTAAACACATGCACACACTGCACACACACACACACACTGGCTGTGTATACTCTGTGCATGCACGAGCGTGAGAGATTAAATGATTAGAGAAAGATTTGGAAAATGTCAGCCGTGTCACAGACGGAGGAAACAAGAGAGTTAGAGACGGAGGAGGAAGAGGAAGAAGAAGAGAGCGAGAGAGAGAGAGAGAGAGGAACAGCCTGCTGAGCATCCCTCTCAGAGAGAGGAGAGGAGGATCGCGGGGCTGCTGCTCTCAAGGGTATCGTGCCAAGCCAGGAAGTGTGGAGCGACGGAGCGAGAGAGGGGAAGGGGGGAGGGCAGAGAGAGAGAGAGAGAGAGGGGAAGGGGGAGGAGGGTCAATGCAGGTATATATAGTATGAATGAGAGAGAGCAGGAGAGAAGAGAAAGTGAAAAGCCAATCAGAGGCGGAGACGCGAGGGAGCAGCGAAGTGAGGACTAATGTGAACGACAAGACAGACGTAAGGAGGGAGGAGGGAGGGAGGAAGGGAGGGCACATGGGAGTGTACGTTACAGCTGGCTCACACCAAAAGAGTTGTATGGTTTGATCAGTATACATACATACACTTATATATTTATATATATATATCAGGCTTGTATAATGTATAACAGCCTCAGACATGAATCATCAGTCACTGCATTGATTAGTTGAGTAAAAGTGAAAAATAAAAACAGAGATCAGGGAAATATTTTCAGCTTTCAGCCTCTCAAATATAAGAATTTTCTATTTTCCCTGTTTAATCTTATTGTACATTATATTTAATATATTTAAAGGTGCAGTGTGTGTTTGTTTTCAGAATAAGGCAGACGTGGAATATAATATTCAGAACTATGTTTTCATGCACACCGTGTTTCTACAGTAGCTCAGGACAGACTAAATACTGACTCTAGTCGGGGCCTTTAAAGTGTTTACACTGAGAAGGCGAGGGTGATGTGAGGAGGTTGCAATGCAGCGATTAGACCACTGGACCTTTAAAACATTTAAAGACTTTGTGCTCTGACAAATCAAACAGCTCAGAAATGTCTCAACACAATCATTATCAGACCGCATGCACAAAGTCACATTACAGATACACACATGCATGTAAAAGACACACACACACACACACACACCATATTGTTGGAGCGATCACACCGACACTGATGTTATTTAAAAAACATTAAAAGATTAAAAATATGGTGATATTTTATCGTCAGCTCCATACAAGATTCCTCTGTGTATTAAAGGATAACGCTGACAATATTCTGTTATTTTGTCTTTATTGTCAATAAAACTCATGAAAAGACCAAAACCAACAATGCATTCGTCTCCCAGAGCTGTCTGACGTCCCCACGCTGCGCATCCACTGACACAAATCTTCAAACAATGTTTTCAGTTCGAAAACAATAATAATACTTTCCTCAAACAGCTGAGCGCTGAAGTTTCACTCAAACAGGAGTTGACAGCAGCGGGTTGGTGTTCAACTCAAAATAATCCATATTCATCATTATAATAATGATAACAAACCTTTAAAAACACAGTCACAGGGTGCTTTACAATAAAGCAGAACACATTCAGAACACGCCACAATCACAAACAACAGGAATGAAAACAAACAAAGAGAATTAAATCAAACATAAATACTTTTTTTTTAACGGGGATTTAAAAGACGAGACACCTCATTCATTCCCGTAAAGTCACCACGAGGAACAACGACACGTCCGAGGATCTCAGCGAGCGGGAAGAAGGAGAATGTGTGTTCTGTGATTGAGGCACAGAGTCTTAAGATATATTTAGTTAGTATACATACATCTATTCTTGATTTTTGTGTGATTTGTTGACAATAAGAAAACATAAATGAGCAGATTTATCCTTTAAAAACACATCAATAATCCACACCGCTGCACCGGGTGACGTGTTCCTTCATCACAGCGAACACGAGCGCGCTTTGAGTCGACGCAGACGCCGTTCTGTTATCGTAAAAACTCAGCAGAGCAGCACATGTATGAATCCGCAGCACGCACAAATACACTCATTTCTCCTGTTTACATCATATTTACTAGAAGCTGCTTGACTGGACTATGAATGAAACTATATATTTACTAATGTCTTGGAGCTACAGACCATGTAGAGAGTATTGACAGATGGACTAACACACTATTGGTTTTTGGGCGGTTTGTTGTTGACAGTAAGAAAATATAGAATTACACGAGCCTCGTCCTTTAAAATACACACAGACACACACTCCTTATTTTCTAAGTACGGCGACAATACGTCATCTTTTTGCCCTAGATATCACAGGAAACCTTCAGCGATGGTCGGCCAAGAGAAGAGAGAGACGTCATTTCTGTGTGTGTGTGTGTGTGTGTGTGTGTGTGTGTGTGTGTGTGCGTGTCTGCTTCCCTTTGAAACAAATCCACCAAATGTTAAAGCTGACGTCGGGTGACAGTTGCACAGTAGTGCTGAGGGGAGTAATTCAATAATGGATGCCGACTCTAATGTGGGAGTCTGGATGGATAAAATATACATGGGAGAGAGGAGACAGGGGAGGAGGAGGAGGAGGAGGAGGAGGTGGAGGAGGAGGAGGAGGAGGACGGGTGGTGATATCACTGAAACACAGCGGGGGGTCACAGACAGGGATGGGCAGCATGATATCATAGAGAGGACACGAGGTCTGTTTTTGTGTGTAATGTGAGTTTTTCCAGTGTTTGTGAGCCTCGTCGTCCTTCAGGTCACTTTATTCTCACTCTGCTACAAACGCTCCGTCATCACACCCGTAGTACAAAACTCCAGCTCCACCCACAGGAGGACGGGTGTAGGAAAATCCAACAGAGGAGGCAGGGAGCAGCTGAGAGCTCCGGCTTCCTTTGTGTCACGCAGTGACATCTGCCACCCCGCCACACGGGTCAGAGGTCAGGGACAAAACACACCCAATGACAGCAGTCAGGGACACACATGCATGTGTGCATGCTAAATCACACACACACACACTAAAGTAGGGTAAGGTAGTAAATTGTAATTACACACATACACGTTAAACACCCTCTAAGCCAGCATCAGGCTGTTACAGCCAGACAGAAGCTCTGCAGAATATTAAACAGACAGCTACACACACACACACACAAATACAATAATACACAGTTAAACAAACAGAGCGTATTAAAGCCATGCTTCACGTTTACAACACCCTGCACTCTCTGTGCACCCGCTGACGTGATAAACACTCACATGACGCGTCACGTTCCGCTCAGAAGTCGAGCTCTGGACTGCAGCGATTTCAGAAAAACTTCAAGGATTTCAACACTCGAAGTGATGATGGCAAAGTGTAAGCATTTTGTGGGAAATTACACCCCCGCTTCGTGTTCAAAGGCAGACAGCGTTTTGAGCTGACATAAGACACTTTTATAAATTCCGGCTGATTTCTGAAGAGCTTTTAGCAGCGACGGCTTTCCACATCCAACTTTTAAGAGCGAAGAGAGAGACAAATTCACATTTTATCCCCAGGAAAAGAGAGGATATTGTCAGGCCGTTAACAGTAATTAAGCATCAAAAGACAAGCTGCCGGAGACGAACGTTAAACTAACAATAACACACTAATATCACGTCAACCTCCAGGTAAAAGAAAAGTTTTCATGGTGGATACAGAGAAAAAAGAGAGAGAGGGAGTTTAGTTTCAGCACCACGGACAGAGACGACAGATATCGGGTTTGGGTTCAGCGCGTTTTCTTCTGCTGTGATTGTTTTTTACGTGTCTGGACAACAAATTAAGATATTTGAATCAGTTCTGTCAAACCTCTCAGGATCATTTCATCTCACTCTTTCACTGAACGGCACAGAAAACGACTCCCGAGGTTTCTAATTCAGCAGCTAAATGTACTTCATGTCTCTGGAGGAGCCGACTGTTCATTTGATTTGACCATTTTCCATTCAAGAGGACCATGAGAGCTGAGATGAAGCATGAGAGGGGCTCCTACCACAACACATTTCTGGTCTACCGGCCACTAAACACTTAGTGAGGAACCACAAAGGATGGAGGCAACCAGAGCCACCACACTGAGCCTGTGGGTGACGTCTACGTCCATGTTTTATACCGCATATGATCAGGAGCACACAGCTGTCAGGTTCAGTAATTGGAGTTCAGTATTTGAGACTTGTAGCATTGGGGATTGAAAAATTACCCTGTGATTACTATGCAACCTGCTGTACCGCCTGAGCCGCAGCCGCTCCAGATTTCCACATTTCCATCTATGAAAACACTTTAAACGTCCCCCAAGACGGTCAGTCGGAGAGCCGAGGGCTCGTTTGTTTAAAGTATGTCAAAAACATGCTGAAGTAGCCGTTAGTGTGACCATGAATATGCTGAAAAATATCACAAAATATTACTTTGATACCGAAAAAAAACGTAAAAGAGTGATCGTTCTCGTTTCCGTGAGTATTTATGGACATCAGGCAGATTTCAGGGAATCTAGAAATATCTGCATCATGTTTGTTTGTTTCAGATTTGACTTAAAACTCCGGAAATGGAATAAAAATGTCCTGAATTGCCTCCACGGGCCGTTTATCACAGCCACTGCTGCTGACGGTGTAAACAGGTCAGAACAACAGTCACTACCTTCCTATTGTTCTTAGAAACAGAGGCGTGTACCTTCACCTACCTTCTCCTTCACCTCATGCAGTGTGTCTTTGTCTCACGTCTGTCCCTCCTCCCAGTATCGAGGGTGATAAAACCTGATTTATTTGTTATTTGTGCACGTGCTTCATATGTTGGACCTACAGTACGCCTCTCGTGCTGCTGTGATGCTAAATTTGACCTCCTGGGGATCAGCTTTAGTTTTTAACTGTCTGAATCCAGCCAAGTTAACAAACCAAACCAAATCTTTATAGTTGGAGTTACTGACCAAAGAGAATTTTCTATTCTTTTCTAATAACGTTCAAGGAGATTCATTAACTACATGTCTGAGTGTTCTTGTAGTTCTCCTCTGTCGGCTGCTGCTTTTAAAAGGACAGATTCATATTTATAGCTTCAAGTCCGTCCCAAAGCAATACTCGCTCTGACTGGGCACAAAGAAATACTCTTTGTGAAGCAGTTTCAACAGAAGTGATGGGAGACAAACTCCACAGTCCACAGTCTGCGTAAAAGATGCAAGAAAAGATCACAGAGATGCAAAGAAGGGACGTCTGCAGCCAGTGAACCGATAATTACCCTTTAAACGTACATTACTGGCATGTGATTATTGTATTAGGATACACTTTAATGTGACCGTATCCTTTATTAAACCATAAAATCTCATCCACTGAACATTTGATGGCTTAACTCGTGTCTTACACGTCACGTACCGCTCTATTCTGTCCTCTACAACATTCCCAGAGCCACGCCGGGCGTTGAGGTCACAGCAGCACGGCTCTCCTGCTGCTGAACTTTCATTGCATAGCTCACTGGTGCAACAGATTGGGCCGACGGAGACGCTCCGAGAGTGAAAGGGCTTCCCGCGAAGGTGGAACATGCTGCAGTCTGCAGACAAGGCTCCCGCCGCGACTTCTCCGAACAGAGCTGGAGAGACTCCAAGAGTCCTGAAGTCGATCCATTATTCATATATGTTTACAATCTATAATTTTGTCATACCGAGTGTCAGCTTACCATGTTGGTGTATTCTGCACATAGGCGATCTATATGTCTGTCTGTCCTTGGACAGAGATCCCTTCTCTGTTGCTCTTCCTCAGGTTTCTTTTATTTTTCCTCATGCAAACGAGGCTGTTATGTGTTTTATGTCAGTTTATATCAATAACATTGACCTGACATGACAAAAAAAACAAAAAAACAGTCTGGTTTGAATAACGTAAACCATAAAAACAAGACACGTGAATGAATTCGGGTATTTTAAAGGGGACATATAAACCGACAGCTATACTGTCTCTGAACACGCTGTTCCAAATTTGAGCCCCTAGTGACATCACTAACGGGCTCGTGTTAATTGGCACTAACAGCTATTTAGTGTCTCGCATCAGCTTTATTTTCTCCGTGATTCTCGCTTACGTAACGGCAGTAGTTTGTTAGTTGAATGTCTGTCTGGGTTGCTCGGGGTCTGACTCGGATTCAAACATCTAAAGGTTGTAACGGTTACGTGTTTCTCCTGATGCTCAAGCTTGAGTGTTGTCATGGTAACCTGACGCCGGGCGGATTGAGCCAGCAGCTCGTTTCCATTTAAAGGGACAGACACCAAAACCTGAGCTGAGCGTTACAGACGGCGAACACGGTACCGTACGGTCCATATGTTTGTATCTCTGTAAAAACAACTCAACAACATCGAATAAAAACTCACAAAAATTGACCTGCATGTTGGCAAACAAACAGCATCATGACGGCTCATACATACTGAGAAACAAACGAGAGGTGAACTCACCTGCTACTTTTCCGAGGCAGAGGTAAATCCTTCTGGGGAGGAAGAGAAGGAGAAAGAGAGAGAGCAGACAGATGAGCTAACACATCAACACATCTGTGGGAAATATAATAAGAGACGTGATGAAACATAATGATACTTTAATGCCTAAAACGAAACAGACTTTCTGATTACCTAATGAACAGAAAATGTAAGAAATTAATAACACAATTTATTCACTGCTGTTCTCTATGAACCTCTTCACTGTTTCCTGTGTTTAAATGTAATTCACTCAAGGTCAAACAGCCCTCGTGTCTGTTTGTACGCAGCATACATGCATTTCTTGAGTCGTTACATAAAAAACGTATTTAAGAAGTAAAATATTTTATTTCAAATGTTCGAACAGATCATCAGGTGCAACGGTTCCAGATCTTTCTTTGCTTCTTTATATTGACGTGTGGCTCGTTGGTCTAGGGGTATGATTCTCGCTTCGGGTGCGAGAGGTCCCGGGTTCAAATCCCGGACGAGCCCTTTGAGTATGAGATCAATTTAGTCTGTCAATCAAATTAAATTAAAACACAGTCAAGGAAAGATACAAATCCTTCTGTGGCTCGGGAGGTGGAGCGGGTCGTCCACTAATGAGATGATCTGCAGTTCGATCCTGACTGTCGAAGTGCAAGATACTGAGCTCCTGAAGACCTTAAATGACAAAATTCTTGAATAATAACTGCTGTGATGTTTGTTGGACCCAAGCAGCAACATTGCAACACTGCAGTTCCTCTAACGTCCACTTGAGGCTGGCTCCAGAAGTGAGTCAGTCTCCATAAGTCCCCATGTCCAAATGTCCAACTTCACAGCAGAAATAAACATGTTTACAGCCTGGTACAAAAAACTGTTTTGGTCTCTGTAGCTAATTTCCCCGTTCATGACAACTGTACTGAGGGTGAATTTATATACAACTCACCTGTTCACATTATATTAAGGCTTAAAACAGAAAATAGGAAGTTAGTTGCAGCTTGAATTTAACGGTTCAAATATTAGTGTTGAACTGCAATCACACACAAAGCTGCTGTGTTAAAGGTGAGATCAATGAAACCTTCTAAGAAAAAGGAGAGTGAAGAAATCCCTGATGGACACCGTGGTTTATAAAATATAACACCGTGTTCCAACTGATGTCAAATATTCTGTTAATAAAATGATTCAACCAGTCGTGTAGGATGAAATTAATCTATAGTCAGTTTTGTGATTTCTCTGTTAATGCCTCGTGTAAGTGGAAAGCAGTTTTGAAAGCTGATCTCTCCCCTAAGTGCTCGGAGACTTCAGAGCTTCACCAGGCTGAGTGGAGCCAAAGTCAATTTTAAAAATGCTGCTGCTATATTTATGACATTGGGACAACATCAGCAAAGACTCTGATGTGATTAAGATCTGCCGGGATGAATCCGTGCGCGGCTTGTTGCCCGTCTATTCCCAATTTGATCGGCTTAGGTAAAGATCAGGTTACCGTCAATTTCTATTGTCGGCCTGCACCTCGCTGCTTATCAAGCTATTTTCCACGCTTCGGTGGCTCAGCTAAAAAAGATATTTATCATTTGTTTCTGAAGGCTTAGCGACAGAGCCGTGCTGGAGAAAGGAATCCAAGCGACAAATCACGACGTGAAAACAAATATAACCGTGAGAGGAAAATAAAGAGAGTGCGGTTGGGTTTCCAGATTTTATGTTAGATGAGGGCAGTGCTGAGATTTCTCTCTCTCTCACACACACACACACACACACACACACACACACACAGCCTCTTTGTCTTTGTACGAGTAAACAAGCATTACAAAACCCAAACAATGACGGGCTGACGAAACATGACATGACAGCTGGAGCTCTCGTCTCCAAACAATCTCGAGAAACAGGCTTACCGAACCCAAACCGGCTCGATTTGCTTTGCAGCGCTGCGAGACTTTAATAATCCGACTTAATATAAAAACTACAGGGAGCCAGCGAGCGGCGGAAACCCTGCCAGGCTGCAGAGACGCATTGTAATAAGTTAGAACCTGTTTTCAAAAGGCAAGTTGAAGAAATCATAATTATCCCTCCTGGGGACTGAACAAGTGCAGCAGTTGTGCAGTAATCACATGAATATAAAAAGTTGTACGGACGGCTGTATTTAAAGAATAGTGTCACATTTTAGGAAATATAATCACATGAGATATTCACCTCATGTCGGGGTGTCAGGTAAGGAGCTTCTTCTACTTCCAAGACTGGAAGTAGAAGGAAAGCGGAAGCCTAAATATTCCCAGTAGCACCTCAGATGAACACACTTTATGAAGCGTAACGTGATCATTTTGGTTATATTGTGTGTTTTTCAGTCTTTCTCTATACTAAGCTGATTGTTTGTTCATATCAAAGCAACATAAACTAACAGATTTTAAATCACGTTGATGCTACACTGACTTGTAATCAGGTGAACGGTGTCTCTGTCATTCGTACACATTGTAATAGTAAATTCAATCAACCACTACAGACGTACAACACCCCCACCCTTCTTAAGACAAGATACCAGGTCCTTTTGTCTTTGTAATGTAATAGTAAATTCAATCAACGGACAAAAGGGTGTGGAAACACGTCTCCTGCAGCAGACAAAGAGGACTGTCCCTCAGGTATAAATATCTAGGTGTCCCCATGCTCGGGGTCTTTTCTTCATCTTTGACCGCTCGCGTGTTGAATTGACCTTTTCTTTGCAAAGAAAATAAAAACCTTGTCGGCCGGCAGAAGTCTCTATTTCATTCTTCACCAGCAGCAGAGAAATTTTCCTTCCTGTAGCTGCTGTTAGCTGCTGTTAGCACAGTTTGGGCTGCCCGCACTGTGACATCAGAGCACCGGGGGAGTGTTAGTGTTTGTACCACGGGCGTTTTGGACCAAGACAGGGGGGAGACGGGCCGGAAATTAGGCAATGTAACCGGGCTCAGCAGCCTCTACGGACATAATGGCAGAGGAGAAGAGAGTGAAGAGGACGCTGACGGAGGAAGCTAAGAAGAGAAAAGGAGAGAGTGAGCGAGCAAGAAGCCGCCGGACAAGAGTAAATGTGGGACTGACTTTTAGTGGTTGGTGAGAGCTTGGTGAAATAAAAGGCTGAAAGACAGACGCCGAGCTGGACTTGATGATTGGCTGGTAGCAAAGTTGTCGACTAGTAATCAGAACAAATACTCGAGTACATATTTTTATATACTGTCACCATGTTGCTTTAAACAGAGACGTCCATGTATTAAAACTCACTACGCACTGCACGATGTCGGCCTGGCAGCATCTCTCCATTCAGAGGACAGTGATTACTTTTTCTTCAATGGGAGTGACATCACCCATCACGGCGAGCTCTTTCTGGGACAGCTAATGAGTTACATCATGAAGAGGAAGTGAGCTCGACCAGGGTGACTCAGAGCGAGGCGCCCCAGGAGTCTCGTATACGTGTCCGTGTGTAGGGGGGTGAAAGGGGGTGGCTAATGGATAAAAAACCCAACACCTGCTCCCACTCCACCGTCTCAGTCCAACGGACAGATACTGTACGCTGTTGTTGCCACGTTACTGATCGCTGCAGCATTTCTGACCATGACAGCTGAACTGAAAATACACACAGATGTTTTTACATCAGGAAGGATATTTAAGTTATTGTAGTACAAATGGAACATTTCAACCACTAACTGGCACAATTTGGTAATTTCTAGTGATGGATAATCTCGCTATAGAAAGAGGTCGTTATGTGTTTGTACCTGAACAAAAGTCTGGGCCCAGAAAGAAGAGACTATGATGCACAACGCTGCAGAATAACAGATCTGTAACACATTTATGTAGCTTCTGTGCAGTGAAATAGTGCCGCCCCACAAGTCTGATTCACGTCCCTCACGACATTTATGAAGGACGATTTTTGGACTTTCAATCATCAATAAAAATAAAAAAAGTGCAATCTTGCAATAAATCTGTGAACACATCCCCGACGGTTTTATTTAGCGAAGCATTGCTGCCAAATATTTGGAGAGGCACCTGGCTGCAGACCTCCACTGTCACGCACCTCCACTGTCAGGCCCGGAAGTGATGACGTTTTTTGGGGGGTGGGGAGGTGGAGAGGACATTTTGAGAAGGTAATTTTCATTTTCAGATGAAAATGATTTTCAGATGCCTCACTGAGCAGGTTGGTCCGTTGCTGCGTTACGTTAACGCGTCCGCCATATTGGTTCGGGCAGATCTGCCCGTAAACTAATAACAGGAAATGGACTGAACTTCATAAAGCGCCTTTCTACAAAGTTCTTTAAGTTAATGTCTCTTATACACCCATTCACACACACACTAATATATCTGGGAAACAAACAGGCACCAAAAACAACGTATGTAACTTTTAAAGTGATGATTATAAATGTTTACTCCTTATGTAAGCACCAAACCAACGTATGTCTTTTTCTAATGCTGAGTGTTTACAGCTACTAATGTGTGTAACACTGTTACTGTGATGATAAATATTGAAATATTTATATTTAACATTTAATCTGTGTCTATAATAACCAGATCCCGAAATAGTTTACTATAAAAACAATATATACAATAGACCGGGAATTGAAAGATTTTATGTCATTGTTTACTAATTAATTCATTTGTGCGGAAAACAATTCAACCGGAAGTGCATTCACAAATTCACGATTTTATTTTGAAATGTGTCCCTTGCATTTCCGGGCCTGACAGTGGAGGTGCGTGACAGTGGAGGTCTGCAGCCAGCATCTCTTGAATATTTGTTCTAACTTTTCACATTTGTGGTCAGTTTGAGCTGTAAGGAGAGAACGCTCGTCTCTTTTTAACATGTTTCAATCCTAAAAGTAAACTGCGTAATCACAGAAATTATGTTTACGTTTATATATTTTATCAACTTATTTATACTTGATACTATATTTATCTAAAGATGCAGTCTTGGTGACATGTAGAAGACAAAGTGAAGCTGGTCATAACAGTAATCACAGGCCTGAATAATTATGACATGTGATGCGATTGCAATAACGTCTTGTCCTATTGTGTCCTCACACTTCAGCCACACACTCACATGATACACATAAATCCACGACACTAACAACACAACGCGTCGATATCCGCCTGTGAGGAAACAGGTGGCGACAGTGGAAAGGTGTGATAACTACCCCCCAACACACACACACACACACAAACACACACACACACACACTTCTGGTGTTTTTCTTTCTTGCTGCATTTCAGGGATGCAAAACGGAATAATTGGATCTCAAAGCGACACTAAATCTGTGTTTTTGCACACACTCTTTGCACATTTAATCCACCGTGCAACAAATCATTTACATTCTTCTCAGCTGCTGCGATTTGTTATGGAAAAGGCGACATTTAAGACAAGTGTCTCTGTCAGACGAGTGCTGTGTCACAGTTACTGCCATGTTTTCTTCTTTTTTCATTTTACTCAAGGACAAACTCGAAAGCCGACTGGAAACCAAAGAAAAGAAAAACCGGAATACAAAGAAAGAAAAAAGAATTTGCTGCTGCTCTGGAGCGATTCCTGCTGCCACGACCGGGAGGGAAAATGTCACCCGGTGTACTCTTCACTTTAATAGTGTCAGTTCACTGGACAATACACCGAGGGTCAAAGTAATTGACTCACACTCTTGTCCTACATTTCTTGTTTCAAACTTCATGGAGTGCTATTCTTTGTCCGAGGGATTCAGTCGGACTCTAGCTATTGTGCTTCACAGGCGTCTGGGCATGATAATTCAAGCTCAAGTTAAAGTAGTTCAAAATATTTGAAGCTATTCCCAAATATATTCTGTCCCAGATCTGTTGCTTTGATGTACTCTTTGCACCCTGGGTGGAAAACCTAAAATAATCCTGACACGAGAAGGACGTGGCGATGCGGAACAAAGCAGTGGGCATGGCAGTGAGTGACAGGACTTGGCAAACAGAGCTGGATCTTCTGCAGTGATCACACTCTTATCCCTTGTGCTTAGCATATTGGAAATGGGCACGCTGCCCAGAACAAAATATTGGACAAATTGTAGTAGTGTGTGTGTGTGTGTGTGTGTGTGTGTGTGTGTGTGTGTACTCCATACTCCTACAACAGAGAGGGGTGAGACACGTCATGTGACTTGTGTTTGTTTGTGTGTGAGCGTATGAGCATATGGGTTAAGTGTAAGTACGCTGCTACAAACACCTACAAGCGCTCGGGGCGGCGGGATCATCGTCGACTCATCTCGATGACACACACACACACACACGCTCTCCTAAAATACAGTCAGAGAGCCACAGATCATCGTAGGTGATCTACTATCATTTACTGTGTTTGTCATGAAGCAGCATCAGGACCTGTTGTAGTTCAAAAAGATGGACAACACGACAAAGCGCCTCAATCGCCCCGAGGTCGCTGTCTGCAGTGTTAAAGCCCGCCCCTCCCTCCATGGCAACAGATGGGACATGGGACAAACCAAAACATTAAAGTACACGTCAGATTTCAACGTTTCAGATGTGCACATTTAATACAAGATATAAACAGTCATGTATGAATACTACAACAAAAGCCAGAGGTCTTTTGATGCAAGTCCAACATTTCATGTGCAGTAGAATAAGCAGGAGAATAACGTGTGTGTGTGTGTTGGTGGAAGAAAAATACAAATCACTCTGGACAAAAACATCTGCTAAATTAATGTACTGCAGTGTAATGTCATTTATTTCCCGTGTAATGACGGTGACAACTCCCCGTGCCAAATGTTATGCCCTGAAAATGCTTTGCCAGGTTTGCTGCCAAAAGTGAGAGAAGTGAGATGAGAAATGAGGAGACGTGGACAAGAAAGATGGGCAGATGAAGCAGGTGATGCAGGTGAAGGAGAACTGAGAGGTAAATAATGAACGATACGGTTATTGCGGAGAGAAGAGAAAGACTTTGTGGCTCAGGGACGACAGCAGGAAAAATCAATCAGGGTAACTAGTGGCTGCAGGTGTCTCGGTGTCCTCTGGAGAAGAACGCCAAATGAGTTTAGACTGAAGTGATAAAGCGAGTGAAGGAAGTCAACGAGGGCGACATTTTGGGGTCATTAAGCAATCTTCGTTCCACGTGGTTAAGTTCAGCAAAGATCGCGGTAACGGTTAAAATAAACCAAAGTTGAGTATAAGAAACAGAAGTTTTTGATCCGTCCCGACCTCGTCGCCTTGTAACATCGCCTGACTCCCTCGTCTGTTTCCGTCATGATTACTGCAGCCTCCCGACAGCTTTGTCACTCGAACGTGAACATGTGTCTGCCTCAAAGATCGATGCTATCGTTCTTCACAGAGGACAGTCTCTTCCTCTCTGTGCCTCAGTGTGTTCGCAGCTCTTTATGAACTGAATTTAAGACTTCGTCAAGAAAACGTCAACACAGTGTCGGTATCGGTCAGTGTCAATCAGGTTTGTGGACATTCAGATTCTTTTAGTTTAATTTTTAGTCAAATATTGCCTGATTTAAAATTCATTTTACAATATATAACTGGACTAAGTGTCAGTCTGGTTTGTGCTGAGACAATGAACGGATGCATTTAATAGGTTTGACAGTTTTTGATTGTTCTCATCATATTTGAAACTTGGGTTGGGAGATACGATGTAGAGCTGAAACGAGTCGTCCATTAATCAATTTGGCAAAATAAAAAAAAATCTGTGACTTTTTTGAGAATTCTTTAACTGTTTAAATAGTTTTTTAAGCAAAAATGGTGAAAAAATTGACTTATCGTCACAGTCTAAACAAAAACATGTGATTTTTTATTTTCATTTTTGATGCTGTGACACTTTTTATCTAAGAGGAGGGAGGGGTATTATTATATATATTATATCCAGGTATATTTAGGTAAGATTTATTTTGTAGAATACCTTATTTTGATGTATTTCGTTGCTTCATTTAGAACAGGAACTACATAATATGTCACATCTTGCCCGTAACGTAAGTGATGGATAAGACTGGTGGAGTCTAAGAGGCTCAGCAGGTGACTGACTCCACAGTCACGTCCGACGCGTTTTGTGGTGTTTATTAAAAGAATTAAAAAATAATTTAACTTAGCATAACGTAACGAAACTAGACGAGAAGGTCAACACAACATATTCGAGCCTAACTCACCCCGAACAGGTAAAATAAGGTGAATCATCAGCGTCACCTGCGTCAATTATCTGAAATCAGAGTGATCCAAAGAACACGTGCTGTCTTAACAAATAAACACATGCTATATATATATATATATATAATATAATTATATCTATATATAATATATATATATATATATGCTCCTGCAATAGTGAAGTGATGTATATCGTCTGTTGTCAGTGTTCAGTTGTCCCACAGTGGAAGCTGTCCTCGTTAACCTAGAGCCTGAGACTAATTGAATTCAGTGACAGTCGTGTTTATAGGTAACAGCATCGCTCAGTCTCAGGCTCAGTGTCCTCACTGCATCTGTATGAAACACAAACACGCCATACATAAACACACACTCCTCCCTCTTCCTCCCTCCTTTGTCTCTCTGGTGTGAAAGTAGATCCAGGCAGTAAAGGGATCCACATATTGTAATGGCCTTTTAAATGGGGTCTACTGTAGCCCACAGCTGCTGCCTGCCTCAGGTCTACGCCGCCCCCCCTCCTCCTCCTCTTGGCCTCCAGGCCTTTCAGCCCGTCCTGCTGCCGGTGGTTGGTCTTCCTCCCTGAGGGCACACAGGGCTGTTAGGCCACCATTAGTCCTGCTAATGGGCCTGACAACTGCGCCACATCCTCAGCATTTAGACCTCCTCTGTCTGAGATATGGATATCGACCACTTCAATGGAAATGGAGAGTAAGGGCAGGGGGTGGGAGAGGATTTGATATGTACATACAGGCATGAATGTCATGCACAAACACACACGCGCACATTAACGTGCACTCTGACTAATATCAAAAGTTTGACTCATCCGTGAGTGAGTGTGTAGGTGTATGTGTGTGTTTCTGCAATACATTAAAACCTTTATGTTCACGTCTAATTGTCTGCCGCCGCCGCCCCGCCGGGCTGCACCTGCTCACTGCGTTTGTATCCGGCTACAATCAACTTCTGAGAAAATGTTTCAATCTGAGCTCGGCGGAGTGACTGAACGTCTTCTGACACACAAACGTTCAATTCGGCTCAGAGCTGGATTTCTTCGTTTTACCGATAAAAGAAATCTTCTGTGTATCTGTGCCTGATATGAGCAATAACTCACGAGTAAGAGTTCAGCTCCTGCACACAGAACACGTTCGTATGGACTCACAGGAGCTTATTTATAGTCGGGCTGAAACAATTAGTTGTTACGGTGATTTATGCCAGCGGAGGCAGAAAATATTCAGATGTGAAGATCTGTTGCTCTTCTTTGCCTCTGAGGCTCTCAGGACTTTTGATGTTTGTTTTTTTTACATTTCATAGAATTGTAACTAATCAATCAACATAAAAACTGACATCGGTAAAAATCTGAGAAATCTACTGGTTCCAGTTTATCGGATGTAAATAATTTTTGCTGCTTTTCTGAGACCAGCAAGTTTTGGACTGGTGGTGAAACAAAAACAAGCAGTTTGAATATTTAAATTATGCAATCTTAGAGGAACAGTGTGTAGCTTCACGTTCTCTTTAGCATGAAAGAAGATAAATAGTTGCTGCCTAATTTTTTTAAATTTATATTCTGGCAATCAAATGTTGGCGCTAATGCTCCTCCTGGTTGCAAAATATTGGGTCCAAGACTCCAATGAAGACAACAACACACTGCTGAAATTAGCAGACTACGCCAGGAAGTACATGGTGTACTATATAGAAGTGTACTAATGGAAGTATTAGGTATTTGAAATGAGAGACATGGCGGTCCAACACGGCGGACTCATTGGTGGATGATGTCTGCAGATACCAAAGGTTCATTCTAAGGTAACAGATACATAAAGATTCTTATTTATACACTAATAAAAACATATTATAATCCATCTCTGTCGTATTTGGTCAATAGAACCACATAAATCAGACACACTGGACCCTTAATCCAGCAAATAATCAGCAGACTAATCAATATCAAAGTAATCATTAGTTGGAGAAGAATACTAGAATCACTGTAGCTCTCTCTGCTCTTCGAACGGCCCCACAAAGGCATCGATTCTCAAAAGCCTCGATCTGAATGTCACTAAGACACAGCTGAGAGGGAATCTTCAACAAACAGTTCACCAACGGTACGACTGTACGGTACGGGGAGCAGATAGTCTTCGAATGAAACGCTCATTTATCATAACATCTTTAATTTAGTGTCCTCTTTAATCCGCCAGGCCTGGCACCAGGAATCCAGCACCTGTAAGAGCAGGAAAACCTGGCAGCGATGCCGCCATGTTCTACCAACTGAACAGGAAATCGTCCAATTCCGCTCGTCTATATTTTTTATAAAAGATGAGCTGATCATCTAGAGCGTAATATCTTGGCGCGGCGTGCAGCGGGGTACATTTACTGTGAATTAATTCAGGAGGAAGCGAAGAAGGACCGGCAGATAATGACCCTGTGTTAAAGCCAGCTTTGCCTGCCTCGATGGATTACTTTCACACAAGCAACCACACCGCGGAGGAAAGCCTCGAAGGAAGCTTTTACTGTACCAGCGCCTTCCGTAATGTACAAGATGAAGGCTAAGTGAAGAGCCTACATTACGCAAATGCAGTAGAATAATGTACTTCACGTACTCTTCATCATGAGACGTATACACGTTATTATGACTCTTAAACAATAAGAACAGGTCGAGTATCTTTCCCTTCAGTATCTCTGGGTGTATTACGCCATTGTGCACAATGACAAAGTTTCTGCTGACAGTATAAAGGTGACGTCACGTTTTGAAGCTTAATGTTGGTTCCACCTCTGGATCATCGGAGGAGCCTGGTTGCTCAAACAAGCCACCTGTAACATCACCCACCTGTCAGTCAAAGCGTCCACGCTCTTAATCCTGCATAACTTTAAGCCTTAATATAATGTGAACAGGTGAGTTGTATATAAATTCACCCTCAGTACAGTTGTCATGAACGGGGAAATTAGCTACAGAGACCAAAACTGTTTTTTGTACCAGGCTGTAAACATGTTTATTTCTGCTGTGAAACATGGGGACTTATGGAGACTGACTCACTTCTGGAGTCAGCCTCAAGTGGACGACAGAGGAACTGCAGTTTTTTTGGCACTCCGTTATACAGCCACGCCTGTTTCTCACTTGTTTTTACACTATTACATAACATGTTACACATGTACCCGTTTATAAACCCTGACGTCTTTCATAGCACATCAGATGTGTTTAAAGGAACCATGTTTACATTATAAATGAACTCATAAATGCTGATTGTCTATTATTAATCTTATATTGATGATGTTTTTATGTATTGTTGTTGTTTTATGTGGAGTATTTATTGTATTGTTGTTGTTTGTTTTCTACCTGCCGACAACAGATGCAAATTAGCTGTTAGTTGTGAAAAATAAAATAAATGTATTTACATCCCTGACATCCAGCGGTGCTCTTATTTTGAAATTGACTGTACAGTATTCATCCAGTGATGATGATGATGCACATAAAGGTGATATATATATATAAAGTTCTCACCTGCAGCCTCCGTCTTCGGATGATCCCAGAATCATCCATGGCGCGTGTCCTGTGTTCACACCTGTCAGAGGAGTCTCGTGGCTCTTTTTCCAGGTGATGATGATGGAGGTGGAGGAGGTGGAGGAGGGAGGAGGAGGAGGAGGTGGGGGCCGAGAACAAGCCCCACTCTCGCGTGGCTTCAAGCGAGCCAATTCACCTCTAAACCGAAACACTGGGAGCTGCTTTTGGCATCATTCAGCAGCGAGGAGCGCGTAAATATCCGCCGATGATCTCCGGACCGCTCGGTGCTTTCACAGCCAGTGTGGTGTGTGCGGTCATACGCGGTGTCTACTGGTGCAAACACACATCCACCCTAAAAAAAACTCCACTATCCGATAGGAGCGAAGAGTTAAAAAAGTGCCCGACCCCAGCCGACATCCCCTCCTGACTGCCTGGGCTGCTTTGTGGTGGAAGAGGCGCGATGCTGCGCGGTGAAGTCCAGCCGGGAGCAGCCCGGACTGTCAGCCCGATGAAGGTTATCACACCGGGGGTTAGATGAAGACAACAAGTTCGCACACATCTTCAGCCCGAACACACGCTGCGAGCTGCTGTCATCCTTCTGTCGGTGCGCGGACACACGACATGCCGCGACATGTCACAGGAGTCCACGATCAGACACGGTGTGTGCGCCGTGCAGGCAGCAGTGCGTGCGTGCACGCTGGCTTCAGTGCATGCATGCTGCACACCGCCACGCAAATGTGGGTTGCGTGACACATCCACGCGCTGTCAGAGCAAAATGATGATTGAATGATTCAGAGATGTGTCCTTTCCTTCCAGGTAGAAGATGCGTTCACTGTCTCCTTCTCCTGCTGCTGCTGCTGTAACGTCGCTCTTCTCCAGGAAAATGATCCGTGGTTGCTTCACAAGCTTCGCTCCATCCTCAGAGCTCCCACCACCCACTTCCTACAACCGAACCATGTTTAACCCTTCATCCACCGGAGAGCTCTTCAGAGCTGTGAAGGTGTTTTATCTGGAAGAATTCAAAAACTGGAAACTATTTAATATTTGTATATGAATCAATAATGAAAATAACTGTTAGTTGCAGATCTAATATGATTTATAACCATTTATAGCCAACATGAAGAGCTGCAGTTCCTCTCACGTCCACTTGAGGCTGGCTCCAGAAGTGAGTCAGTCTCCATAAGTCCCCATGTCCAAATGTCCAACTTCACAGCAGAAATAAACATGTTTACAGCCTGGTACAAAAAACAGTTTTGGTCTCTGTAGCTAATTTCCCCGTTCATGACAACTGTACTGAGGGTGAATTTATATACAACTCACCTGTTCACATTATATTAAGGCTTAAAGTTATGCAGGATTAAGAGCGTGGACGCTTTGATTGACAGGTGGGTGTGGTTACAGATGGATTGTTTCTTTATTCTTTATTTACACACACGCACGACATATTGACATCCAGTAATTGTCATTATTTAAACTTAAAAGAAAAGATTATATACCTGTGTGGGAATCAGGTCTAAAGCTTATTAAGGGAGCCTGTGCACATGCAGAACAAAACAATACACTACATAAAACATTAGACGACAGACAACATGGTCCCCATACATACTAACAGTAGCTTCATCAGAGGTTGCAGCTTTCTATTTGAGAATTAATCAGTTTAATTTTCAGCTTTTCCTTGACGGTGGAGATGGATTTCACCATTTTTAAACTCGAGCTCGTTCCGGATCTGCGGTCCCCTGCATGCGATAGACAAGCTGACAAGCTTTGACCAACCAGGCGTCATTCAGCCCGCCTCAGGTCCACCGATGATCCACATCTGTATCAGCTGAGAGCCGGCGGAGGCAGGACTGCCGAGATGGAGACAACAAGAGCTCTTCATGAACCTGTGGGTGGCGTCACGGATACGACGTCCATGTCGTCAGCTGTGCCGTTTACATGGTGGTGTTGAGTATCTCCGGTTAGATCCAGTTTCTTCCTGACCTCATCACCAAGGCCTGGGGCCTCTCTGAATAGGAAACTGTTTGAGCGATGAAGTAATACCTGCAGGTTGAAACTCTCCACGGCGTTGAATAATCCTGGTACCCAACCTGACCTTGGCAGAGTGTTTGCACAGAGTTACTCAGTTACTTCGAAGTCACGGAGCACTTTGTTTTGTCAAGACGTGTCCGTGCTGTCCATGCGCCCGGCACACGTTAACGGACGTTGTCTGACTAAATTAACAGTCAGCGCAGCCCGCCGTCATGCTTCCATTGCTATTCCGATGAAAAATGCCATCAAGCATGATGCATTATTCAACAATCACACCTGCCACACATGGGATTCACTGCCACATAACATTTCACAGCTCCTCACCCTTCAGTTACTTGCATACCTGATCCAAATGTTAATGAATGAACGCTGGCATGGACACACATTCCCACCATGGTGATTTTAAAGAGAAAGATCTTAAGCTGTGTTGACATATTAACTGGAACTGCAGGTCTCATGTTCATACTGAGTGAACCGTGCTGTCCCCTCTGAGTGAACCGACAGATGTAGACGTGTTGTCAATGAAAATGTAGTAATCACTGATCACACCGTTTGTCGGGATGATGCGTCGCTGTTAAACATTCCCACAAGAAGGAGAAAAACGAGAAATGTTGGTCAAAGGTGACCGGCAGGACGATCAATGTGAAGAGAGAAAAACACACAAGAGGCCCCGGCAGCTGGTCTGGCTCCGGCTCCAGGACCGGGAGACAAGAGGAAGACTTAGTGGCTTTTAGCATCGCTGGCCTTAATGTGGCCTTAATGTTCCCTCGTCTCTCTCTCTCTCCGAGCAGACGGGGCTGGCAGGCTTTAGTCCCTCTCACCCAGTGATTTACTGCTGACAGATCACTCAGAGTTCAACCATAGCAGCCCGCCGCTTCCTCCGCAACCACCGCTTCAAGTCTCTCGCTCTCAACCATGTCACATATGGACCAGAACTCCCTCGGCTGTTTTAGATTTTCAAAATAAAAGTTCTTTAGATGACTGATGTTGATAACAGTCCAAATCCCAACTGTTGTAGCACTCAAGATCAGTCTTGGTCTTGAGACCGGGCCACCTTTTAAAGGCCTCTGATTT
The DNA here is from genome assembly GCF_000972845.2 of Larimichthys crocea. NCBI lineage: Eukaryota > Metazoa > Chordata > Actinopteri > Sciaenidae > Larimichthys > Larimichthys crocea. Next base: position 9,005,138 of record NC_040020.1, read on the forward strand.
ATTTCAAGACTGGTTAAGACTGTGTGGACATCAACTCCTAAATTACAAAGAGTTCATCTGCAAAACAGCATCTTAAAGAACACTAGCTACCTGGTGTCTGGTCTTGGTCTTGACTTGGTCTCGGTTTTATTTGGTCTTGACTACAACACTGCCAAATCCTCTAAAACATTAAATATATCATCATATATGATGACAAAAGGCTTCAAATGCTCATTTAATATATTATATTATATATTATATATGATGATGGTGATGTGAAGTAGCTGCAGACTCATTTTAGGTCCATCTAGAAGTTCATTAGTTTCAGCCTTTCCTTTATAAAAACTTTTATCTCAGCTGTTTTAGGCTTCTGGAATAAAACCAGACAGTCAGGAATTATTTCCATGTGGCAGAGCTTAAAAAACACATTAAAAACACGTGTGGGGGGTCACCGGATGCATTTTTGGTAGCTTAATATGTAAGCTGAGTGAGAGATCTCTGTGTTTTGGTAAGGGAGTACACATTACAGATGATACTGAGCCGGCTTCTCCATTGGCGTCTGTATTTACATAAAATCCCCATTGTTTGTTTGCAAAGGAAGGGAACCCAAAAGAAACACGTCTAGCTCCTAGTATGAGTCAGTCTCCCAAAACTCTGGATCCTACATTTTCCATGATGCAACTCCGCTCCGTCTTTTCATTAGACCCTCACGGCCTCCTCAACGCCCACTCAAACTTCATCTGAAATATTTTACACCTCAAGCCAAAGCTGAGATAACAACAAAGTTACGTGCTTTGTTAAACTTTGCTGCTGCGGCACACGTTATAAATCTGTTTTTAAAAAGACTGCACAGTCTTCCTCCAGACAAATAAACTGTGTAAAACCAAAGAGAGTGCCACACTTAAGCCATGAGGAATTGTTATAAGACTATATGTGTTTTGTGGAGATTATCATTTATTTAGTGTTGGATACATTTAAATCTATAAATTATGTATCCATGCCAGCATGCTTCGATTATTTTTTTTTACAACACATCCTATTAGTATCAGTGCTAATGGTTGACGTCCACCCTGCCTGTAAAGTGCTGGGGAACTCTGAGCAGGATCATGGTGAACGTGTTCGTGATAAACAAGCTCGTCCTGATCTAAAGAAAGCATCCGAATGAACTGGAGCCACGGCTAAATGTGCATCGGTGTCAGCAGGTGAGAAATGATGTTTCACGGAGTGACCCAGTTACCAGCTTGTCTGACTTCTCTAGCACATTTAGCCTATGCTGCTTTCCTTATTAATATTAAATAATTAATGAAGGCACATGAATTTTACATCTTTTTTTTTTGTTCATTAGGTGCTGTGAGGTTTTTTATCTGGGGAGGGGAGGAGGAGGAGGCGGCGGCGGCGTAAAGACATTTTTCCGACTGCTGCTCCATGCAAAAGCTCTCAAAGATGACGTCACCCTGTTTGAGAGGAAGAGGACGCTCCCCCGGGGGAGGGATGGAGGGAGGGAGGTCACATGGGGTCATCTCTCTGCAGCCAAAAGCTTGGCAGGGCTGCGATTTTGGAATATGCCAGACGACGCTTCTGTGATCCCGTTTCCCACCACGTCAGCTCACATCTCTTCATGGACTGCAAGTGCCTCCCTTTGTAGCACATCTGCTCAGTGTGTGTGTGTGTGTGTGTGTGTGTGTGTTTATATGTAGGCTAAAGGAGTCAGCGTTCCCTCCACAGACTCAAACTGTAACATGCAGACATTGTTTTAAGTGGAATGCTCCCCGCTTATGATCATTAATCGACCGCTGTGTGTGTGTGTTATAAAAATCAGGGTTACACTGCTATTTAGATGTTTTTAACTTATATAATGTTTGTTCCTATTTATTACAAGTCTTGAAGATAATTGGCATGCAGCAGCTCTGTCTCTCAGAGATCTTTGACAGACGAGTCCTTCAGAAGGCTCGGTCCATCCATCAACACCCATTGTTGCAGGAATTTATTTCTCTGCCGTCTGGACGGAGATACAGGCTACCTAGGGCACGAACAAACAGGTACAAATTCTCCTTTGTTCCTCGTGCAATCAATGCAATTAATTTGCACAACTCTTAAATTGCACTGTTTTTGTGGTATTTGTCTGTTTATTTTTTTATCTTTTATAGACTTTTTGCCTTCTGTTACTCATATTCTAACTTCATTTAGGATTGTTTAAATCAAGTTTTTGGTTGCTTTACTTTGCTTCATTGTTTTATGTCACTGTTTGTCTATTTATTTCTTGTTATGTATGTTCCATTGCCACTGCAAATCAAATTTCCCCTGGAGGGACAATAAAGCTCTGAACTGAACTGAACTGAACTGAACTGAACTTCCCTTTGTTGATGTTTTCCTGAGACTGGCAGGGGAAGGTAAAGTTCAGGTAAATGTATGAATAGAGGGATTCCAGAACAGAATGAACCAGGGACAGGTCAGAGAGGAGACATCTAGATTGGGGACATACTGGCTACTCATTAGGGGATATGTTGAAGAGCTGTTTAGATACTATATATGCAAATTGTCTGTTAACAACTTACAGGGGTTGACACAGCCCATTTTTAGGAAAATGTATAAGAACCAACTGTCAGAGCTCCTCAGGGAGCCTTTTCTCTGTAACCCCTTTAGTGTGTTGCACTGTGAAACGCTCCTCTTGTACAAGAACAATAAATTCAACTTAAACTTTGATGCTTTGAATCCGATCCTCTTCATTTAAGGGTTTTTCTTTAAAATTCCCGTAACAGTGTGTGTGTGTGTGCAGATGGTTTGAGGACAAACAGGGACTATAAAAAATATGTAAATATTTATTTGTGCAAGTATTGTTTTGTTTTCTCTGACGGATTTTATTATGACATGACATGTGTAAAGGTCCAGTGTGTAACGTTTAAGAAGATCAAAATATGATAACTATGTTTTTATTTGTACAGTACCAGTCAAAGGTTTGGACACACCTCATTTAATGTTTTGTCTTTATTTTAAGTTATGTCTTCATTGTAGATTAACACTGAAAGACCTCAAAACTATGAAATATCATGTGGAATTATGTGGTAAACAAAGAGAAATGTGTTTCATATTTTAGATTCTTCAAAGTAGCCAGCAGGCGTGATTTAGTCTTGAAAGTGTTCCCATATATGCTGAACACTTGTTGGCTACTTTTCCTTCCCTCTACAGTCAAAACCCCCAAAAAATATATTGTCACACTCGCTCAAACCAGATGTGATGGCATGGTCCCTGTAGAATAGTGTGGTCGCCTTCCTGGTCAAATGTAGCTTGAATTTTGAATAAATCATCAACAAAGCACATTTTGCTTTTTTAACACATAATTCTGTGTGTGTTATTTTATAGTTCTGATGTCTTCAGTGTTAATCAAACAAAAATAAAGAAAACTTTAATTCAATGAGGAGGTGTATCCAAACCTTTGACTGGTACTGTATATATTAACCTGAAAATAAGAACCATTATGTTATGTTAGACTTTTGCACAGGTAGCGGGTCCTCTAACGTGAAGTCCCCCGAGTTTCACAGCCACTTTTTGTTTACCCTACATGCTTGGAATGGGAGGGTGAGGTGAGCGGTATTCATCTGGTTGCAATCTGCAACTTTTCACCACTAGATGGCGCTAAATCCAACACACTGTACCTTTCATTTAAGAGTGAGTTTGGAGGTTTGACCATACATGACCATGTGATCCAATACAACAACTGTGGCATGAATTAACTTGGACTCAGGTAATTATTACACTTTGTGTTTATTATTGAGGTCTGAGTTAACTCTCTGAGGAGTGTACTACTTCATTTGTTGTATTGGATCACATTGGTTTGTGCAAGTGTACCTAATGGCAGCGTATATGTATGTACTGTATGTGTTGTATGACTTTTGTGCAAGTAGTTTGTCAGTATGTACAATGCTGATTGGAAAATAAGAAAAAAAACAAAAAAGTTTACCAGTTTGAACGTCACATATTTTGTCTTTGGACTGTATTCAGTTGAATATGAGTCAAACTTGGAATCACGGTTGTAGTATGTCAGAGAGGTGTTGGTTTAATTGTGAGGTTATTTGGGGGCCATAGCTAACAGTTATTTTCTTTACTGAGTAACTGGTTCACTTAATAAATAAATAGCTTGGCGTATCAAAAGTCACGAAACAGAGAGAGATGTACTTCCCTATGATTACTTTTGTCTTCTTCAAATGGTTGTTAAAAGCAAAGATGAATAATTTTCAATCACAGCAAAAGAAAACCAAAAAAAATTCACACTTGAGACACTGGAACAAGTGAAATGTTGCAGTTTTAAACTATTCAAACAATGAATCAGTTGTTTTAGACTGAATAAAAATGTTCTGTTAATTGACTAATCTAGTCACAGGAAAAACTCAAAATCAAAGTAGCTTTGCCAGCATCAAAGTCAGAGTTTAAAAAGTTCAATTTCAGAACCAATGGAATAATCGATGAAGTTACTAATACTTTAAGCCCTCCGTCATGTAATGTGATTATAAGTAGTCTACTCAGCTGAACACAGCGTCAGACACGAAACATCGCAGACGCATTACAACATAATTCACTCCAAATGTTCTTCAGGCTGCGTCTGCTAACTCATTTATTATGTCTGCGCCCCCAAAGTGCATTTTTAATAATCTAACGCGGCGTCACGCGGCAGATCCTCACAAAGCGATCATGTCGAGATATTCAAACAGAAGCAGTGCTTCTAATTTATGATTTGAACGAAGCTCTCAGGTTGAGCCGTGGCCTTTTTGGGAGCTCTCACTTTGTCTCTTGTTGCTGTGACAGTTCATATACAGGTAAACGCTAATTACCTCTCCTACAGCTCACTAGCTGCTGCTAATTGGCATTAAGCCTTAATATGACCTGACTCTGCTGCAGTGTTTGCATTTGTGATTGTGTTAAGAGGAGCCGTGTTTGATGTTGTGTACATTGCCGTGTACTTCTTTCAGACAAAGGCAGTCGCCACCATTCACACTCCATAAACTCCTTACAGCACACATGATGACTTGTCGAGGAAGGTAAAGCACACTGAGATATACAAGGTTCTGTACAATAATAACTGCTAAAGCCTTCTCAGGTACAATATTTAGAAAATTATACATGAGGCAACAACAATTTACTTCATCTCGATTCCTTTTATCCCCAAACTCCCGACTTGCGTCTCCCTTTTTATCCTCCTCATCTCCCACATTTATGCATTCACTCCATTCTTCCTTCTCCCGCAAATCTGCTCCCATAAAAACCTCCTGACACCTCCTTTTCTCCTCCCCCCGGCTCCCTACCTTCTTCTCATTTCTAGCCCCGTCTGTGCACAGAAGTGGGTCACGCAGACTACGGCTGTGCTAAAAGCCTCGTCTGGAGAAGCGGAGCTCCTCTAAATAAAACACTATATGATCGTCGGTCTCTGGGGTGCCTCATCATCATACACAGAGAAATCTAACACGAGCTGGAGAGATGAGGGGAAGGCGTTCAAGAGGGAAGAGATAATGTATGCGCAGCTTGATTGGATTAAGTGGGTTTCTGGCCTTGTTGACTCGGTAAAGACAGAAAGCAGCTTCCTCTTGCATGTTTTATATATATATATATAGAGATATATAAATATATATATATGATATATTATACATCGAAGCTTTTAATCACAACAAATGTTCCGATGGAAGTTCCACAAACGATCTGCATGTTGTGTACTTTTGACCACATGAAACTTAAAGAGCGTGGCGGCGTGCACGCCGTGAAGCACCGGTGGCCGTGAAATCTGTTCTGTGACCAGCAGTTGGTTTCAGTTGAACGGTCTGTTGCTATAGCAACGCCCACTGGCACAGTCCCGCGGCTGGCAGTTTAACCGACAGTTACATCCACAATTTTTTTTTACCAGATCCGTGACCGTGCAGAATATTGGCGAGCGTCTCTTATCTGCTTCTCAAATTCCCTCATTGGATCATTATCTGTAGGTACTGCTCCTGTTGTTTGGGGCTAATGTGCTGCAATTACAACAATCTAGATAACAGTTAAATGAATGTTGTACAGTTCCAGTCAACCCCCTACACCAGGGGTGTCCAAACTGTTCCACAAAGGGGCCGTGTGGCTGCAGGTTTTAGTTCCAACCAACCAAGAGCACACAGTTTGACCAATCAACTCTCTGAAGACTGAGATCAGTTGATTAAATGAATCAAGTCTGGTGTGCTGCTGTTTGGTTGGAAGGAAAACCTGCAGCCACACCGGCCCTTCGTGGACCAGTTTGACACCCCTGCCCTACACCATCACACCTGGGAACCTGTTACGGCCACCGCCATTTCACCCTGGCATATATTTGTGTGTAGTCTTTTTGTCCCATATGAAAATACAGGTGTGTGGTTGCCGGTTCACGGTTGGCCCCAACTGGAGGTCAACATCGGCACATGTCTGTGAGCTGTGCAGGGCCGGGATTGGCGCAGCATCCTTCCCGAAGGCCCAATAACGCAGCATCACGGGTATTCAAACCGGAGCCGCCAGAGCATCGCTACGGCGTGTTTTGTATTGTGCGGTGTGAGCTCGCCTCGTTCTGATCGTATCTGAGTCGTGTTTCGAAACTGTGGAGGCTGCTGAGGAGTATTTCTGGGACTGGGCAGGGTTTAGTTTAGTTTATGGTTTACTGATTACACGTGAGAATACTTTTGTTAGACTCATTAGTTCAGGGGTGCTGTTTTCATGTGTATTTTGTTATTAAGTATTAGATCTAGCTAGTGAGGTTTTTGTTATAATATAATATAGGCTCTGTTCAGTTCTCCTTTTGTTATATTGGTTTGTTCTTTTAAAACAGCACTCGTGCGCCCTTTGTTCCCTTTTGCCTCACACCTCCTTTTGTTAAAACAACTTGAACTTTCATTCAATAAATACCTTTGTTTATTAACCACAACATCTTGGTTTTATGTTACTGCGTCATACCCCTATATCTGGTCGTAACAAACCAGACATGTAGATACCACCCGTTTACCTTCTCTGCATCTCGCAAGACGTGGTTGGTATTTTAAAATCTCAAATTTAACTCATCAGTCTGTCCAGTTCTTGTGTTTCTTAGCCAGAGCAGTTCTATTCTTGCTGTTGGTCGTCCTCAGTCGTGGTTTTCGTTGCAGTAATTCAACCATGAACGCCTGAATTGCCTTCTTCATGCTTCAATGTGGGAACCACACATGCAGATACCATCCGTTCACCTTCTCTGGACTTATCAGACAAAAGGACAAAAGGATTCCTTGTCTTCTCTTCTTCTTCTTCTTGGTTTCCCTCAGTTGTGGCTTCTTCTTTGCAGCAGTTTGACCATGAAGGTCTGATTCATGCAGTCCCCATCCAAACACTTGCTAATGTGTTACTAATACAACATTCTAGGTAACTGTTGAATGGCTGTGTTGGGCTAACGTTGTAAAGTCCAAAGTCACCTTGTCCAAGCACCACTTCCTCCTCCACACTTCAGGGTGGGAACCACACATGCAGATACCATCCTGTTCACCTTCTCCAGAAATCTCAAATTGGACTTATCAGACAAAAGTATGGCGTCCACTCCTTCTGTTTCTTGGCCCAAACACTTGATGTTGAGATGTGCTTGCTACTTCTAGAAGATAGATTCAAATCACTTCGAAGATCGTCCGTCCATGTTCACTTATTCAGTGAAGTAGTTTGACATCTACTGCAAACATTCCCTGGCAAAGTGTCCTAATAGCTTTAGGTGATCCCTTGACTTTCCTCTAGCACCACCAGCAGGTTCTGTCTACACTCTTAGTGCTCTAACTCTTGTTGATGGTATCTTTTCTGCATTTTCTCAATTTTGTGTGAGTACCATCAGTGAATTTGTTGTTTTCACAACAAAAACTGCTCAGATCTCCGACCTTTACTGGAAGTGTGTTTAGCTTTCAGCTGGTTTGTAAGTCTGTGCAGTTTTTAGTTAAATTATTATTATTGGATGTTGAATCTACAAAATTTCACACTACAGGAAACAGTTTAACTTTATATAAGTGCATTTTGCTGCTATTGTTCTGGACCTCTAATCTTATAACATCCATATGTGACGCTAGCTGTGGTGGCAGGTTGTATTGCTGCATCTAAAATTGAATACAGAAGAAATACAAGCACCGACAGGCAGTAACACAGAAAAGACGTAATGCTGTGAAATTCTGTTTATTGCTGAGTGACGCCTTCCCAGCTGAGGTGCAGATCCAGTTACTTTCACATCACTTTTCATGTGGCATGCCAGCACCTGCTACTTCTACTTTAGTCGGCTGTGTTGCATGTGACTTTGATGCAGCTGCTGAACGCTGCAAATCTAAATCTGACTTTACCCGTGACAAAGAAAAAGAGAGAAAGAGCTCTTCAAAATAATAAAATAAATAAGAGTTAAGTTAATATTTGCTCTGCTGCAACCTTTAGGTCTTTCACTCTGTGCTGACATTTTTGATCAGACTTCATTTTGAGGCAATAGGGACACCATGTGGAAAGCATATGCTATTCCAATTAAAATGAGCCACCATATGTTGGACGGGCCAAGAGGAGAAATGTCAGGGCACCTGAGGGAGCCTGACGAAGATAACTTAATCTGAGGGCCAGGTACAGCAGCGCCTGTGGAGACCAGTTCACACCGCCGATCCGCAGATAAGTCACAGCTTTAGAACAGAAGGCGTGGGAATACACACATATGCGAAACATATGCGAGTGTAATAATTATTAAAATACTGAACGATCTTTAAATCTGCACCTGGGAAGATAAGAAGTGTGAAATAGCAAGCGGAAATTTTTTGCAGTTTAATGAAGAAATCCTCAAAAGGTCACGAACACAGATGATGACATTTACAAAATACATTTGGCCATCTGACACGTTTGCAGATCGTCTGTGATTTTCCACTGAACGCAACATAATCAGTGACATTATCTTGAAGTTCATTAGATCCCGTGCTGCACAATAAACAGTTTACGACTCTGCAACACATTTACAAAGTTAGGGAGTTCTTAATATAGTCACATCAGAACAAAGAACCAGTCGAAGCGTCGAATCACCGCCGCCACACATTCGTTCATAAAAGCTTTCTGTGTCAGTAGAGGAAAAATCCAATTAGCACAATTAAAGAGATGCCGTGAAAAGAAACCGGGACTACGTGTAACGACCTCAGGGGATTAGAGACCTGCTGACCCCTCGTGACCCAGGTCATGCTGAGGAGGTGCTGCCCAAAAGTCACTGCTGACAATACGAACAGATGTTTTCTCAAAGTTTAAGATAAGATGATAAAATTCACTTATCACAGCAGCTCGTATAGACAACTGAAGGATCTGTGGTAGAGCTCCTTCTTACGTGGTGGGAGTGGCAGTCTGTTGCTGAAGGAGATGTTTAAGGCCTCCTCAGTCTCATGCAGGAGGTGAGAGGAGTTCATGATGGAGGTCAGCTTTGCTCACATCCTCCTCTCCCTTACTTTCTCTGTGGAGTCTAAGCGGGCTGTCCAGGACAGAGCTGGACCTCTCGACCAGTTTCAGTGTTTTTCCATCCCTCTCCGTGACATAATGGTTTGTGATGAAGGTGCAACTTATAATTTTATTCATTTTTAATCAATCTGTCAATTATTTTTCAAATAAACGCTCATTTGTTTAGGCTATAAAATGGTGAATCCAAAGGTTATTCTATCCACAGCGATACGAGCAAACTGTCACGTTTGAGAAGCTTGAACTGCAGCATGTTTTGTATAACAAACAGCTTAAAACGATTAATCCATTTTCATAATTGCTGCTGATTCATTTCCTGACGACGTATTTTCACATCTAACATGAGGAATGTCATCCAGCGTCCACCTCCCTCTAAACATCGTTGAACATACCGCCGTGTTTGCCATACATAACGCTGTAATATAATCGAGTCTTTAATGAAAAACCAGAGACATCAACGAGGAGAAGAAGAAGTTATTTTCATGCTGTTTCCTAATCAAATGTTCTCAGCCTGCATCTTTGATTGACCTCGTTCTCGGCCTCTCTCCACAGCTTTAATCTCTCGTCTCATCTACGGGAACAAACAGTACGTGAAGAATACAGTATAGACTATCCGGTCTTGGACGGGAGTCTGCGGTGACTCATTCTGGCAGCTCGTCTGGTATCAATTATAGCTCGTAATCAATGGAAAAACAAGCGAGCTGCCAAATATTAGCAGGTTCTAATTCGCTTCACCTCGTGTGCACCTCGGTTCTGAGTTTCTGCTCAAACTGAGATTTTTCTTTTGGTTTTATCACGTTGGATGTGATAAATATTTATAGAAAGCATATCAGAGGAGTAAAGAGGAGCTTTCCTTCCAGCTGTGATGAAGAGAAACAGCTTTGACTCATGAAGGCGTGCGGAAAGTTCCCTCATGACTGACTCGCCTGCCGTACAGTGTCATCGTTAGCCCTTTCCTAATTACATGTTTACACATGATTGTTTGCTTCAACTCCATTCACGACGCAACAATGTCAGGGTGATCTAATAGCCTTAAAGAAAGCAGTCTTAGGCTGAAATAGATCACCGCTATAGTCCTCTTCTGGCACGGGTGACTATTTTTAATCCCACTGACGCAGTAGATGACCGGGCCTCTTAGAGGGATTAGACCAGAACCCCGGGGAGATTATAAAACAGACAGAAGACACAAAAGATCAACCTGCAACCTGTTGCTCGGGACGCAAACATCCACACTGCTCCTGCCGAGGTTGAAGAAGACCCAAACCTCTAACCAAGACCGAGACCAGCTTGTGGACGTCCATACGTCTAAACCATGGAGTCTATGGCCCAGACGATGTCCGCCAACGCGGCCTTCGACAGAGATTCTTTCCCCAGGAGAGCCCTGAGAGCGACGCCCAGAGGAGCTTCGTCTCACTTCGTGGGGAGCTCGATCGTGATCCTGTCCTCGTTCGCGGTCTCCAGTTTAGCCATGAACTGTGGGAAGAGGATCCAGGAGTCCAGAAAAAATATGAACTAGCGGCGACGGACAGACGGATATGCCTTTATTGTTTAGTCTACCTTCGTTAAATCAATTAAATGTTTATTTTTCTGATGATGTGAACACCCCACTCTTAGCCTTTTGTGTTCCCGTGGGCAAAATGTGACGTCTGAAGAAGAAGATGAAGCTCTCGGTGGACGTGAGACGGATCAACAACAGGAAAAGACTGCGAGCGATCGAAGGATGGGACGCTGAACATGTTCTGCTGGGTTAATACGGATTTGAAAGAGGGGAACAGTATGCAGTAATACCTTCATACCTCATCCTTTTTACCTCATGCTTGTAGTGAGTAAAACTGAAGATGATTAGTTCAAAGTGTCTTCAGATATTTTCAATGTGTGGAGGATTTAGTGGCATCTAGCGGTGTAGTTGTGCTCCGTGGAAGAGGTAATGCAACGTCTGTAGATTATTTTTAGTCAATTAAACACAAATAAAAACACATTAACGCATATTACATTCCATTTATGCCATAATCTGTAAAGAGAGCGCCTAAATTTGACACACTGGACCTTTAAAATGATTCTAATTGTTAAATCAGTCTTTGATTTTTGTGTTTTATTTAAGCTTCGCTCTCGTGTGGCCGTTTGTTTTCTCCCTTTTGTAGAGAAACATGTTTGTATTCCTTATTTTGGTACAGTACATGCACCAAACCGGAGAGACACACACAGTCCTGTCAGCCTAAACAATGATTTCAGTGTACGTGGCACGAGCTGTGCTGTGTTGTTTTCATATTGTGTTGGATATTCTGTTTTCGTCCACGTCAGCGTGTGTTCCGTCACGTCGGCAGCAGAGGGCAGTGTCGTCATTAAAGACGGAGACACTTTCCAACAGTGTGTGTGTGTGTTTGCTTCTTTTACAAGTGTGGTGTGGAATTTTAAAACAAATGAAGCCAAACGGGAGTATTAAACATTAATTTTATGTATAAAAAAAACAGGACAAATAAAGAAAGATCGTCATTTAGAGTCTGTCTGTAACGTTTGATCAAAGTCCATCCGCGTCTCGAAGGCCGAGTGAAAATCTCACACAGACTTGCAGTATAGTTTCCTGTGTGTGTGTGTGTGTGTGTGTGTGTGTGTGTGTGTGTGTGTGTGCGTGTGTGTGTGCGTGTGTGTGTGTGGTCTTCAGAGTGTGTCGAGGCTCTTCAGCCTCCGGTCGGTGAAGAAGCGGTGTGTCTGGTGGGTCGGGTTTTGGTTGTTACCTCCAGCCGGCGCGCTGAAGTAGGACAACATGGACTTGTTGTTCTGCCGCTGCGCCGCCTTCTCCCCGTCCTCCTCGTCGTCGTCCCTGAGGACAGATTTAAGGACCGCGGTTAACGCTCAGTCTCTTACAGTCAAATGATTTGCACAGGCAGTGTGACCTGGAAATCAAAGAGCTTGTGGCTTTTTAAACAACAACACATGAAAGTATTTTTATCCACACACACAATTTTCAAAAGCTGGAAACTATTTTAATTCTTATCTGACAAATGTGAGACTCATTTTCTCATCACCAAGACTCTGTAAATCAGGATTTAATGCTTCAGTCGAAATAAAGTATGAAGGCTCTTTACCAGTGGACAGTCACACCCTTGCTGTCCAACAGAGTCTGGGCCGTGCTCCAGCTAAATCGAACAAACTGAGGGAAACCGAACACGGGATCCAGATACTTCAGGAGCCACGCTTTAGTCTTAGGGTCTGAAAACAAACAACATGATCTATAACCGCCTCTAAAGAAATATTTCACACACACAGATGTGATCATGGGTGAATTATGATATCTGCTGATTGTTTCGTTACCGCCAGGGTATCCGGAGCCGTATTCTGGGTCCACGTCTCCGAGGTCTTCAGGAAAGTTCCAGCCCTTTACGATACGATCCCGGGCCACCTGAAGATCAGCACAAAGCATCAGGACATCAACAAACTGAACAAAGCTTCAAATGTTGAACTGAAGTACGAAGGACACTCGTTAAAACAACTGTGAAGACGATATATCCGTTTTTTTTTTTTAATAATACACCAAAACACATTGTCTTTGTACATGATGTACTTGTACTTGGCGATAAACCTGTTCCTGATTCAGAGGTCTGATTGTTCGGGTTGAAAAGTTTAAAGGGAAAAAAAAGGAAGAGCAGTTATCAGCTCATCTTGCACTGCTCGCTCAACTCCAGCAGTCTGAACTCAGCTGACTGAAGACCGCAGTATTAGCACACAGCAATGAAAGGTCTTCCTTTACCTTAAGACAAAGACGTGAAACGAAACTTCGCTCCTCTCAACACAAGTTTAACAAACTGTAACAATCAAGAATGTGAACGGTGTCAGAAGTGGCCACAAACCTTCGCACAGATACTGGCTGCGCTGACGACGGGGAAGAGAGAGTCGGCCTTTGGCCTCACGGTCACATCGATACCCGGGAACAGCTTCGAGAGTTTGTCCTCGTACTTGTCTGCGGGGCCGACTGTGTCCACAAATATCTGCAGAACACCGAGAAAGACAGAGCAAAGAGGGAAGACGTCTGACGCTGAATCTCTCTCTTGAATCAGTTGCGTGTATTCGTGACTTTCAGACACACACAGAACGTAAAGCACATTTCAAGTCTATGGAAACAATAAATAAAGTTTAATAGTGCATCAGCCGTGCACCTTTCCGTGTTTAAATACCTCTTTGAGCTGCACTCCATTGTCCAGCGCGTACTGTACGAGGCCGATCGCTGTGTCGTGTGACAGAGCGTTCAGGTTGTATTTAGTCCTGACAAAGGCAGAACGCTGTGTTAGGAAAAGCAGCTCATGAAAGTCTCTGTGAGTGTGACACTGTGTGTGCTGATACCTCTGCAGCATGCTGGTGGAGATGGTGTTTGGTGAGAGAACCTGCAGAGCCCAGCCGACATAACTGTTGGCTCCGTCCACTTTTTCAAAAAGGTTTTCCCTCTCCGCCTCCGTCAGAGTCTTTGAATCTGATCAGGGTGGGACAGACACAAGTTTAGAATAACACTGAGGAGGAGGAGGACAACAGACTGCAGTCTGCAGAGACACAGGACAACAGACTGCAGTCTGCAGAGACACAGGACAACAGACTGCAGAGACACAGGACAGCAGACTGCAGTCTGCAGAGACACAGGACAACAGACTTACCTGCCACCTTCAAGGCTTTCAGCTCCTCCTTCCTGGAAACCGGACAGAAACAGATCCCGTACACCATGGGCCCTGCATCACAAAACATGAAGACTCTGAGTATGTAAACCACATGTGATGTAATAAACCAAGACTGACAGTCGATCAAATCATTGTCTTCATGATTATGGATGACTGCAACACAAGACTGACAAGATGTGTGAACACGTGTGAGGAATTTGACCAGTCCAGTTTCATATAGACATACAAACAGCTAAAGATAAGATTGACAAGGTTAAAACAAACATTAAATATATATGAATAAACAACAATAACATTTATAGACAGAATGAGACAATAGTGCAAAAGAAGCTTTAACACGGTCGGCAGATATGACAGAGTATACAGCATGAACAGCATCAAGAACAAAAACTGAATCTGAACAGTGAGATTAAATAATTTACAGGTAAGATTCAGATGATTCAGAAATCCTGATTGCTGATTAAAACTAAAATTTTTATGTCACTGTCACTTTTTTTCTAGCACGTCAAGTTTTTATTCTCCAGATCAGCAAAACTCCACTGATCAGCTGTAGTAAGACTTGCCAGCTGATTACGATTGGACTCATCTGCAGCTACGTGGCAACTTGTTTGTGCAGTCACAGTTGAGACAGTGCGGTGAGAGGTGTGTGCAGCTCCCAATAGGTCAGTACTATCAATATCTGCACACAGAAAGCTGGCATAGTAGAATGAAGAGGATCTGTGCTGTCCTCTTGTCACCATGGGCACACCGCTGTAAGTTCTGTTTGGTCTGATGCTGTTTTTGTCGTTTTCAAAGCTTGTAACTTTTCCATCTTAGTGATTTCCATAGGTATATATTTCCTTTCAGATCATGTCTGCTCCTGCTACGTCTCGTCGTAAACGCCTAAACAACCCTGACTCCTTTTGCTGTATTTGTGGTAGTTTCACCATTCCAAGTCAGAGGAAAGCAAACATCAGTGCATCTGTCAAACAAGCATATTTTACATGTTTTAAAGTAAAACTCTGTGATCAAGACAACAAGCCATGGGCCCCTCACAAAGCGTACAAGCAGTGTGTGGAGAGTTTACGGATGTGGACCAAAGGAACACGTGAAAAGTTGGCGTTTGGTGTCCCCAAAAAGATCATTGGACAGACTAGTTTAGTGAAAACAAGCACATATCTGTTAAGTTCAGTATTTTTCATATTTTTTTAAGAAAACGGGGATCCTATAGTTAAAAAACTTGTCAGTTTTAAATGATTTAAAAACAGCTGTCAGACCTAACTCAACAAAAACTGTGTTTCCCATTTGTTATAAAAAATATGATTATACTGGGGTTCAGATGTTTTAACTCATATAGTTTGTGTGTTTCCTGTTTTTTGCATGTCTCGTGCACCTCCTTTATTTGGCCTGTGTTTTACTGAGGCTGGCAGGGAGAGATTATTATAAACCAATAGTTCAAAGACAGGAGAGACAGGCCTGAGAAGTGTCATTTTGATACATAATGTTCATTGCTGAGCAGACTCATCAGTGGGGTGGTGTCTGAGACAGCTCATTTTAAACAATGTATAAGAACCAACTGTTAGAGCTCCTCGAGGAGCCTTTTCTCTGTAACCCCTTTGTGTGTTGCACTGTTAAACACTTCTTCTTGTACAAGAATAATAAATTCAACTTTGAATCCATTCTTCCTTATTCTTATTTTTTTCTTAAAAATTCTCCTAACACCAGTGTAATCTGTAATTTTGAACTAAACCTCTCTGGAAACGATGACAAACTCCAATCACATGCTGCTTCCTGCGTCCTTCACCTGTCTCTGGATCAGGTGTGCATCAACACTAAGCTGAGGATGTCATGCTGTGTCCTTGACAAAGATCTGCTACTCAGTCTGTAACTCCAACAAGAAGCTGCAGAAGATGTGGAGACCTTTCCTGACGCACTTCAGTCCCCGTCAGACTCCTTTCCTTACATATATTATCTATATATTATATATTCTGTCATGTCAGACAGGTGAAGTGGACTCACCCAGCACTGGCCCCCTGCCCGCCTCGTCGATGCCCAGGCAGCAGTCCTCGGTCCGGCAGACATCAGGGATCCGAGAGGCGAGCCTGCAGCTCACGGAGGAGTTAGTGTGGAAGGAGCCGAGGTCCATGACAGCTGACAGAGAGAGGTTAAAGGTTTATATCATCACATTTAAGACTTATATCATCATGTTAAAGACTTATATTCTCCAGTGCTTTTAACACCATCCGTCCGGCTCTACTGGGTGAGAAGATGACTGCAATGCAGGTGGAGGCCCTCATTGTGTCCTGGATTGTTGACTACCTGATGGGCAGACCACAGTACGTACGCCTAATGAACTGTGTGTCCGATAAGGTGGTCAGTAACACTGGGGCCCCACAGGGGGACTGTCCTCTCTCCCTTCCTCTTCACCCTTTTCACCTCAGACCGAATCCTGCCACCTTCAGAGGTTCTCTGATGACTCAGCAATAGTTGGTTGTATTAAAAGGTTAATGATAGCGAATACAGGACTGTTGTGGGCAACTTTGTCACTTGGACTGAGCTGAACCATCTGCAGCTCAATGTGACAAAGACGAAGGAGCTAATAGTGGATCTGAGGAGGGTGAAAACACCAGTGACCCCTGTTTCCATCCAGGGGGTCACTGTGCATAGTGTTGAGGAGTATAAGTACCTGGGGGTGTACTTGAATAAAAAATTGGACTGGACACAGAGAGGAGGATGCTGTCCAGGCTTCAGTCCATACTGGACAATGTCTCTCACCCTCTCTATGACACACTGGCTCTGCAGAGCTCCTCTCTCTGAGATGCACCACAGAGCGACACAGGAAATCATTCCTGCCTGCAGTCATTGAACTCTATAATAACTCCCTCAGCTGACACATACACGGACATTTACTTTTGCATTTGTTGCACTTTATTTATTTAATGTTAATGATCTCGTATAGGACGCTTTGTTAATCCTCATATTAAAGACTTAAATCGTCACATTAAAGACTCATATCGTCATATTAAAACTTAAATCGTCATATTAAAGACATATCGTCATATTAAAACTTAAATCGTCATATTAAAGACATATCGTCATATTAAAGACTTAAATCGTCATATTAAAGACTCATATCGTCATATTAAAGACTCATATCGTCATATTAAAGACTCATATCGTCACATTAAAGACTTAAATCGTCATATTAAAGACTCATATCGTCATATTAAAGTTTTAAATCGTCATATTAAAGACTTATTTATTATATTAAAGACTTATATCTTCATATTAAAGACTCATATCGTCATATTAAAGACTTAAATCGTCATATTAAAGACATATCGTCATATTAAAGACTTATTTATTATATTAAAGACTTATATCTTCATATTAAAGACTCAAATATTAACTAACTTTTATATATTTTGTTCAACGGAGCCGTTAGCTGCTCTTCTTCTTCTTCTCCTGCGTGACGCTACAGCCTGTTTAAACGAGTCATTTAAAACGAACATTAACGTGGTTTACATTAACATAAACATTAATAAACATAAATAAACATTAATAAACATTAATAAACATTAATAAACATTAATAAATTCACTCTCACCTGTTCGCGCGGTGTTAAACCTGCTTCTTCTTCTTCTCTCTGGGTTTGTTTACATGAAGCTGCTACGGATTTCCCGCCCTTTGGAGTGACGTCACATCTGGCTTCTTCTAGCCGCGTCAGCGCCGCCTGTCGGTGAGGAGCGTGAACTGCAGCGTCACCGCTCACCTGGAGGCAAAAAGACCAATTAACAGGTAATTATTCTTATTTTATGGAACTATATGACTTCCTTTATTTGTTTATTTGATTAAATGATTAAGTTAAATAATTTCCGCCCTGGGATTATTAAAGTATTTCTGATTCTGATTCTGATTAAAGGTGGAAAATAGCGATAAAAAGTGTTAGTAGTTGGAAAAGTACGTAAGCAGGTAGCAAAAACAAAAGATCGCCTCTGTCAGAGTGATATAACACCCTATTCTGTCTTTTAGTGTTACATTAAGATGTAAACAACATGTTAAAGTTGCTGCCTTAATGATTTTATATACTGTTTGTTCGATAACACATTTTAAACACATGATCCTATGTTTTCATAATCAGATCATATTTTTTTTTGTAATACAAAGTCAGGAATATATTTTATTTATCTATAAGTATCAGGTATATCTAAACAAGTTGCAAGGAAGCTTGGTGTTGTCAGTTTATAAGTTATTCTTCTTCTCACTCCTTTTCGAATATGTATTTCTATGTTTAAATGTTTTGCCTTACTTTATTTTTATTTTTGTTTGCATATTTGCAATAAACACTTCAATCAATCGAGAAGCAGAAACAGCTCTGCAGATTTTCACTGACAAGGAATTTCCCTTGGAGTTTTGGTGCATCACAAACATTAAGTAAAGTCTGCAAAAGCAAGAAACACAGAAATAAGATCATAAAATAGTAGAAGTTCGTAAACAGCTATCAGAGTTATACAGGCTTGCCTCTGTTAATGTTGTTGCTGGTCTAATTTGAACTAATTTAATATCCTGTTGATTAGAAACATTTATAACAGTGCAATCACATTTTGAAGCATATTTTCAGAATCAGTAACACGTTTATTTTCACATACAAAGAATTCCCCTTCATGTTTTGGTGCATAACAAATAAATATATAAATATATGGAAGATCTGCAAAGTAACTCAGAACTACAGCTATTAGAGAAATATAGAGCTGTAACGGTTCAATGTTTGTCCTTCAGAGAAGTGAAGTCCTGTGAGTAAATGAACCTGTCACTGGTTTAATCTTTTCTTTATTAATCAGTGACAGATCAGAGTAATAAACTCTGTCATATGTGTCAAACTGTCCCATGTGCAGATGAGAAATGTGTTTCATATCAAGTAAAACTGGACATATTAGATACACAGTGCATGTTGTAAAAGCATGAACTCGTCTGAGCTTCATGTTTTCTTTGTGAGTTGATCTTCGTGTCCCTGAACAGATTCACAAGTAATCAAATAACACAAAATGAATACAACAGAACATGTAATGATCTTCACACTGACCGTGAAAACTGATCAAAACTAGAAATGTTTCAATGTATAAAGTGTCCTTGGGGTTTATTTTCAGTGTCGTCATTCATATCTTTACTGTTTTTATTCAGTATTCTAAGAAACGTCTGACTGAAGCTGGAATAACATTTCTCCTTAGAACATGATCCAGTTCTCTGGCACCCTCTTTAAAATTCATAAAGTGTAGCTCGTGTCATTTTTTGGTGTTTCTTTACCTTCCTCCTAAAAAAAATAATTAATCTCATACCTCATTTTGAATGTCACCTTTATTTCCCGAAAACACAAAGTCAGCACAATGAACTTGACATTTTGATTTTTGGATGCCCGCTGAATGGGTTTTACCAGCAGCTGAATGTGGAGGCAGGGAGGGA
Organism: Larimichthys crocea; assembly: GCF_000972845.2. NCBI lineage: Eukaryota > Metazoa > Chordata > Actinopteri > Sciaenidae > Larimichthys > Larimichthys crocea. The sequence goes on from NC_040020.1 coordinate 9,024,673, forward strand.
GCCTCAGGTGGAGAGAGAGGAGAGGGCAGTGAAAGGAAAGCCATGTACAAAAGTCCAAGTGTATGCCGGTTACTGAGCTGAAATTGGCCTTGCCTCTGGCTCTTTACACCCACCCCTTCTCTCTCTTTCTGTCCCTCTCCGTCGCTGAATGGCTCTCTTTGTCTTCCTCAGTAACACGCAGTCCCCAGCCGATTAAATGTGGGGAATTAGTAGTCAATTTTAGCCTACCACACACACAAACACACTAAACAGCTTAGGTTGGTGGGGCGCTGATTGTGTTGTTATTACAGTTCACACGTCAGCAGCGTGTTTTTAATTTATTATTTTCACCCTTCACTTGGTGACCGTCGCCGTCGCAGAAAATAACAATCTTACACTTTTTTGTTTTTTTATAAATAAATTGATTTAATAGATGACAACAATAATATTTCAACATTGCTTTTCTTGTATGGAAGCAAAAAAAATACTCAAGTGAATGTATAGCAGACACTTTACAAAACTATCCAGAATTATACAAAATGGAAGAAGCAAAGGTTTGACACACGATGCATTATTACTTACATAAAAATAATAACTACATGGTAAGAGGGTCAGTATAAAATGATAAAAGTATGCATCACGTAATAAAGGTGAAGCCTGTGGTAATGACCATTATTCACATTGCTGAAGAGGAAGAGGAGCTATTCGGGCACAAACATGGGAAAAGACGAAGAGGAAAAAAAAAACATGCTTTTGGCCTACATGCAGTGCAGAACGGTCGTACATGTGATTCTAATCCTTAAGTAGGACCCAAAGCTGGCCAATTATCTGAAGAGATTTGGTTGAGACTTTGTACTTATAGATTTTAACTCAGTTATTTATAAATCAGATGTGATTTAGCAAAAAAAAAGAAAAAAGAAAGAAAGTTAGGCACAAAAAAATAAAAGACGACTGAAGAGGAAGAAATCTTTGAACACCTTCAGCATCATTTTATCAGGTATCCAGAGTCGTATTTCTCCTTTTGCTATTGGCACAAAATGAATAGAGTTGAGGTAAGTGTCCAAGACTGAGCGATAAGCTGAAACACATCTTTAAAGAGCTCTCTTTCCCTCTAGTTTTCCTATTTTTCCCCTTAAAAGCTTAAAAATCTTCAGTTTCAGTGAAGTCTAATGAAAGGACAGAAATACAGAGTTTGCTATCTACAAAGAAAAAACAAAAACAGGTTGCATCTATCCTTTTCTGGCCACAAACAAACAAAGAAAAGAAAAAAAAAAAACCCAGAGAACATCTTGAAACAAAAAACGTGCTTTTCCCAAAGCAGTGGTGCAGATGTATTAGTGTAATATCAAATCAGTCACAATAAAGTTACACCCTATAGGATATCAACAACGACAATAAACTTACTACTCATATAAAATAACACAATAACATCAAAACAAACAAAAAAAACAAACATCTGCTTTAGTTTGGTTAATAAAAATCTGATTATGTCTGTCTCTGTCTCGTCTCCGTCGTCTCCGGGTCAAATCAGAGTCACTCGATGCTCTGAGCGCTCGCACACACACTTGCTGTACATCCCGACTCATAAATTTACGATGGCACACGTTTGTTAGGGTTTTATTTAATGTTTTGATTGGCTGCTGACCCATGATTCACACTTTATACTGTGTGAGTTTGTGTGTTTTTTTCTTTTAAAAACTGTGTAAGGCCCCGTGGATGCGTCTTGCATTATATTGGCTAAAAAAAAAAAAAAAAAAGTAAAAACTTCTAATATAACATCAATATGGCACGGGCACACACACACACACACACACACACATGTACACAAACACACACACGCAGACACACAGATCCACTCACACACTTCCCATATTTCCCTCTGCTCAGCTGGTCTCCCTCAAGGTCTTGTGAGTGTGGTGTAAACAGGCTGCTCCCAGTGTGTGGGGCTGTGAGAGGGGGCCACGCTGGAGGGGTCTCCTATGGTAGTGTACAGAGGCCTCTGTGTAGGGCCCATGTAGGAGAAGGCTGAGTACAGCCCAGGGGCCTGGCTGGAGTGGGCATAGTACGCCCCAGGGGCCTGGTGCTCTCCGTACTCAAACTGAGCCCTGGAGGCCAGAGAGGGGAAAGCGGAGCCATAATGAGGGAGGCTGAGCGGGGTGTAGGTGACGTGGGTGCCTGAGGAGGGAGAGGACGAGGCCTCGGCGTAGTGGCTCCCAGACGCAGACTCGCTCTTGATCTGGGCCTTGGAGGGGTCGGAGGAAGACGGGGAGGCCTGAGGCTGCTGCTGCTGTTTGGAGAGCCAGGCGGAGTGGCCGCTGGCAGCAGCCAGGGCGTAGGCGTAAGACGAGGCCGAGGAGCCAGCCGAGGGGGCCCCGGTCGCGCTCTGCGGGTGGCCGTTTGGAGGAAGGTACTGGTCAAACTCGTTCACGTCAAATGGCTCGATGTTGGACATCACCTCGTGGCTGATCTCGCCGATGTCCATGGTGCCAAAGTCGATGTGGGGTTTAGAGCTCGATGACGAGGGACCACCGGATGCACCTTCAGCTCCCACCCCGAGGGCTCCCCTGGACCCCCCTGATCCTCCGGCCGCTCCTGCTGCCCCCTCCCTCTTAGCATCTGACAGTTTCCCAGACTGGAGCTCTGTCTTTGGGGTGGTGGGGGGCGTGGGTGGGCTGTGACCCTGACCTGGAAGAAAGAGGAGAAGGGACAACGTGGTCAGGTGAACTCTGACATCAGCAAATATCTCCAAATGAAAAAAAAAAAAAGGTTCAGCCTCTGTTGAGCCACCTACCAGCAGGATGGTGGTGGTGATGGTGGTGGTGGTGTAGGTCACCCAGGGGAGATCCAGCCCCGCCGTTATGCTCCAGATGCAGGGTCTTGTAGTGTGACTGGGAGTGGCTGGCCTCCCCTTCCCCCTGACTATCAGACTCACTGGCAGGAGCTAGTTTGCCGTTCTTGCGTCTCCGGGGCTGGTACTTGTACTCCGGGTAGTCCTTCTTGTGCTGTTTCCTCAGCCTCTCCGCCTCCTCGATGAATGGCCTCTTGTCGTTCTCGTTCAGCAGCCTGGGGGGAGAAAAACAAGGAGTGGTTTTAGTCTCTGGGTTAATGTGAAAGTAATTTCTTAGGATGTGCGTGAAAATCATAAATATTGTCGCATTTCAGCCCGTGCGTAATGGATAAAAACAGGATAAGAGGAGGGTGAAGGTCCGTTTAGGCTGCTTTAGCTCTCATTAAACATGATAATGTAGAAACACAACAAAAAGCACCGAGCTGATTTCTGTTTTTAGCCGTTTTTCTCCAGTTTGAGCTCATTTCTTTCCGCATACATCCCCACTTATCCTTTACGCACAGACTACACAGGAAATGTGCCACTGTATGGCCACACTGTTCTGTTTTTTTCACCCCATACAAACCTCCACAGTTTGCCAAGAGTCTTGCTGAGCTCCGCGTTGTGCAGGTGGGGGTACTGGTCGGCCAGTTTCCTCCTCGCCGCCTGCGCCCACACCATGAAGGCGTTCATGGGCCTCTTTACGTGGGGCTTTGCTTTGTTTCCGTTGTTTACGCGCACCGGCATAGGCACAAGTGTCCAGTCATATCCGTCCAACACCTGACTGACCGCCTCCCTGATCCCGATCGGGAAACGATCTTCCTCTTCTTCTGATTTGGCTCCGGATCTGCCTCCATCATCCCCGCTGCCATCCGCGACACACAGCGCGGCCAGCTGCTGCGGCGGCCCGGTCAGAGGTGAGTCCTGGCCGGGTTGCGCTCCGGGTTGAGTCGGTGACAGTGAGTGACCGTCGTCTGACCCTCCGGGACTCAGTTCCGCCTCGGACAGGCTGTGCTCCTCACCGGACATTTTTTAATGTTTCACTTTCAACTAAAACAACCCTCGAACACAAAATTTATTTCAGGGAGAGTCCAAAACTTTTTCTTTCTTTTTTTCTGTGTAATTAAACTGTTTTAATTAAGAGTTGATCCCAGTTAGTGCGTCTCAGGTTGAGCCATGCTGCTGCGTAAAAAGTGTCCAAACCCGCCAATCCTCCACCGCTGGCTGAGGCGAAGAAGCTACACCTGAAAAACAAATCACATTAAAGTAAAACAGGAACGTTTCGTTACAGAGATTAAAAATAAAGTTTCATGTGACGCAAACATGAACCGAAACTAAATGTATCGGTGACTAAAACTGCACGTGTACAGCCAGTGATAATATAAATATTAAATAATAATAATAATAAAGATATTAGGATGAAAAACGCGCTTCAGAAACGTGATATTCCCGCAGATAGGATCATTTAACCAAAGCTAAATTAACGGTCCAATCAGAGAATAATACGCACACACCTGGCGCGTGAACTCTGATATGAAAAATCAATTTTTATCTTATAAATAATAATTTTAAAAAAAAATTACATAACTTACCAGTTTAACTGTCCAGTGGTTCAACATGGGAGTGTGTGTGGCTGACTGTAGAGCCCGATGAATGGCTGCTCTGTGTGGCAGCGCAGCTTAAAGAGAGCCTTGTGAGAAGAACTGCGGAGAAAAAAAAAAGTGATTGAAAGTGGAAAACATTCCCAGAGAGGCAGCATTCCAGCACACGGCGCAGGCCCCGCCTCCTGTGCCACCAACCGACGCCTCCCATTGGTCGGATAATTACCCAGCCGCTCTCTGATTGGACGCGGGGGGGAGGTAACGCACTCGTTAATGCCCTGTCTGTCCGTCACTGCAACATTTCCAACAGAGAAGAGGTGAGATTTTTACATCGGAGTGGCTTAAATGACTCCACAGTGAGCCCATTTACAGGCAGCAGAAGGCCAGCTTTGTGCGGCCGTGTTGACATGTTATATCAAACAAATAAACAATCATGAGCAGAGTTATTGCCTCGTGTGGTCACGTTCCTCAAAAATCTAATTAAAAATTTGAAAAAAAAAGAAAAAATCAGCTCTGATTTAACCGGATTCACATCGAGGAAATAAAGTTTACATTTTTTTTAATTTGAGGCTTTAAAATAAAAATAAAAAGTCAGTTTTAAAAGTAAAAGAAAGTATGAATATTAATCAGGTCTGTTTTATTGACCAGGTTCATACAGATAAACACAACATTAAACTATACATATACTTATAAATATGTGAATCTATCTTTATATATAAACAGAATAAGAATTAGTTTTGTCATAACATCGATATTTTTCTCCCTGAACACAATTTTTATCTATGAAAATGTTTCAAATGAAAGTTTCTGTTCATCTTTGTCTGTTTTAACTCCGATATGTGATAAAATTAAAATAGTTTTATTTCGAAAGGACGTGATGCGTTCAGGAAAAGCAGGTAAACAAAAAATATAATATAATTATGATTCAGTTTTTCTTTTCAACATGTAAAGTTTCACAAACACATGATATCACCTCGTTTACACGATTTAATATTAGGAATGTTTGAACATGTCTGAGGTCCGTTACGCATCAGTCATGTTAATATTAAATTAAAATGTTTCACTTCTGTGTTTACTGAGAGTTTCATCAACAGCAGCTGCGATGGAAAAAAATGATAAAAACATGTTGTGGGAAGATTTTTTAGTTTTGGTTTCATGAAATAAAACAAATGAAGAAAAAAACAACGTCAATGGAAACATTGAACTTTTGGATGAAACCTCATTTCTGTTGAGTCACAGTTTCAGAAATCACCAGTTTGACTTCAAAGATCAACTTTCAGTTCAAAGAATCTGATGACGCTTCTTCTTTCTGACTGGAACTGGAACGAGACACAAACTTTAAGAGTGTGACTCACATGAAAACACTGATACATATATTTAAATATTCACAGTTTGTTTTCAGTCTTTGAATCTGATCTTTAATCTCTCTTGGTGTTTTTGTGCGTAAAGCGGCCGCAGCGCAGTTTGTAAGGCCGTCAAAGCATGGCCTGATGGGAAGGGAAGAGAAACGACTTATAAGCAGCATCTGATACACACACACACACACACACACACACACACACACACACACACTAAATGAATGCAACAATAACCCCTGTGTTGCCTCTCATGTTGAGCCTGGCTCTCTCTCTCTCTCTCTCTCGTCTCTCTTTGCTCTCTTTGTCTCCATCTCAGGTGAATTGTAGCCATGTGATCAAACGCCCAAGCCTCTATCCATTAACCCTCGTAAATGAAAAAAAAAAAAAAATGGGGAACAAAAAGCAGTTTTGTGCTTGCAAACATGGAAAAAATTGATAACAGAGAGCGATGTGTGCGTCTTTCTTCCCCTTATGTCCGAGCATAGACACCAGTGGCGCACACATAGAAAACACTCCGCAGCAGACAGCGGGACACACATGGAGCTCTCCCCCCGGTTCGGAGTCTCTAAATGGGCTCCACGGCACCTGGATCTGGGGCCTTGCTGGAGGTGCTGATGGTGGTAGGGTGGATGAGGATGAGGATGAGTGGTGCAGAGAGAGGGAGTTGGTGGTGTTGGTGATGGTGATGCTGCTGTTGGGGTGGTGGTGGTGGAGGAGGAGGTGGAGGGGTGGGGGACACCTTCCTTGATGCTGCACCCCATCGAACCAACCAGCAACTGGAAGTGGATCCTGATGAGGCCTGCGAGGCTTGTGATGGAGAAGTGAGTGTGTTTTTGTCTGTACTGGTTTGACTGGTTTGATTTTTGGATGGATGCGTGACCCCTCAGGGAGGCTGACACAGGGCAAGGTGTTTGTTTTAAACTGGAGGAAAATTAAAGTGTTTGAATCTGATCTGCAGGACTCGGAGTTCAGACAGTTTGATTCTGATTAAAAACTCAGTTTATTCGTCTTAAATCTTCAGACTGACTTTAACTTTAATCCCGCGGCTTGTTTTTTTATTTCCATCGCCTCTGTGACTCGTTTCAAAGCCGAGCTGTGCAGGACTAATCATTTTTATTATTCTGTTATATTTATTTATAGATCAGCTGTAAAAATGTTCACAAATTTTTATATTTTACAATGAAGCGAGCAGTGTTTTGTGTTTGAATTCGTTTCTTTTGGGAAAAAAAAGACGTAAAATTTTTATTTCTGCTGAACAAAACTCAAATTTGGATGAAGTAAAATAATATTTAGCTTTTCATGTTTTAGTTGTTTTTTCGTTATTTGAGAATTAACTTTGAACTTGATCTTTAAAAACGGATTGAAATGATTTCACGACATCACGGCGCGTTTACATTTTATATTAATTATAAAACATGTGACAGAACAAACTGATAAAAGAGAAACTAAACATTTGTTCCATAAACTCTGAAATTATTTTACACGTTTTGAATTTTATTTCTTGAACGAATGAAAAACAAAAAACAAACAAAAAACTTTTACTTTAGTTTTTAATTATTTAAACAGGCCTCATAAAAAAATATTTTCGTTGCACAAAGACAAAAAAATCATCTGGATAAAAACTGAATGTGGATTCTTCTTTGTGATCACTTCCTCCGTGTTTGCTCTGCAGCTGAGAGGGAAAAATAGTTTGTTAAATTAAATGTTTGATATTTCAGATTTTGACTTTCTCTCACGATATTTTATATTTTTAATCGAATCTGTAAATTTATATTTAAGGTGGTTTAGAAAAAGAGACACAGAGAAGTCTCGATAAGTTTGAGTTCTTACAGTTTTCTGTCCTAATGAACCTTTTTTGGTTCTTTGAAGAACTTTTTAAAGAACTTTCTTTATGTTTAACAATCAGTTTTTTCTTTAGAATAATGAAGTTTTCTTTAATTCGACCCTTTGCAGCTTTCTGGCCTGTTTTTGTGACAGTTTGAACTCTTTATTTCTTTTGTTTTGTTGGTTATTTAACAAAATGTTGCATTTAAAATGAAACATTTTAATTCAAATTATTATAAATTGCACCTTGAATGAACTCCAACAAATACTATAAACACTGAAATCTGAAAATAACTTGATAAAAAAAACTAAAACTTCCTGCAGAACAGAAAAAGTTTCTTTTTTTTCTGCCTGTTTGTGAAAAACAATCTGACTAAAACTAAAACTTCAGTCTAACACACACACACACACAGTGTATTGTAATGATGTGATCACCCAGCTCTGATTTGAATATAAAGAGACAATCGTTTATTTCTTCCTCTGGCACACTGATATCTGAATCTGCATTAGAAGTTTTCTCGAAACTTTTCAGGCGTTTTAAAGACAGCTCAGCTCTGACAGGTGTTGTGGATCATTTCTGTTGTTTTGTATTAAATGAAACGACAGGTGTAGTCTCCACCTGTCGCCCTGAAGCAGCTTCATTCCTTTATTCAGCTCACGTCTGTTTCGATTTAAAGTGGAATCCAAAGCCGCCGTGCATTTTCAGATATTTATGTCCTGTGTGAAACTCTCATCTGCCTCGAGGTTGTTGTGTGGGTGGAGGAGGAGGAGGAGGAGGAGGAGGAGGAGGTGAAACTAGTTAGAAAATCGAGCTCACATGGTCCCATCAGTCCCTGTGCTAACCTGCCATGTGACTGCAGTAATGGGCCTCGCCATGGCTCGGTCACAAGAGGCCCGTTTCCTGCGGGCTCCTGCAGGGGGTTCGAGCGGGTGAAGGAAGACGGTCATGGACAAAGGAGGTCGCATGATCAGCAGGGGAGGTCAAAGGTCATGCAGGAGGAGGAGGGAGGGAGGAGGGAGGAGGTCAAAGAGTCGGCCTTCAGGTGCACACTTTCATGTGTGAGCACGATGAGCTCTGGTTGGATAGTTGGAGGATGTTTGCAGGTATGAAATGAGACGAGGAGGTGGAGGGAGGACAAAGAAAGAAGCAGAGGAGAGAGAGAGGGAGAGAGGAGGAGAGGGAGAGAAGGAGAGAGAGAGAGAGAGAGGGAGAGAGGGAGAGAGAGAGAGAGAGAGAGGGAGCGCCCTTTTTGCTTTGGCCTTAATACTTGAACAACTCCCAGGGGAAATTCCTGAAATCTGATGATGGATGGAGAGAAGAAGGCAAGAGAGAGAGAGAGAGAGATGCAGATAGTGTGAGAGGGATGCAGATAAGGGAAGCATGCACAGCGGTCAAATATTCACATGCTGGGTCACATTCTGCATTAAACTCATGTATAATTGGTGGAAAGCATTCATTCCCATGTCAATGGGCACATTTGGCCTGAACTGAATGCCGTCACTTGTTCCGAGTGATGACGAACTCGACAAAAGGAGCTGAAATCATGTGTCAGGAGTGTTTTTCTCTCCACTCCGAGCTTCAGATTTCGTCCCTAAACTCTCGAGAATCGGTTCGTCCGTCGCCTCTCGTCCAAAAACACTGTACTTTAATTCATAAATGCCATTTTCCTCCGAGGGTTTGTGCTCGGCGTCGGGGGTTTCCAGCTCTGTAGGCAGACTATCAATAAAAACTGAACCATGTGACTCAAATCTAACGATGGTTCATACCTGATGAGACAGTCATGTGACAGGCAGTGAGCTCGAAGTGTGTGTGTGTGTGTGTGTGTGTGTGTCTGCAGACTTTATTCTGTTTGATTAACATGTTTCTGACTTTTACAGTGGTTTACCTGATCAGTCTGTTGTGGTTCAGATATAAAAGCTCTGCAGCACGTTGAACATTTTCATCCTTTGTTTGGTTCTTTGAGGAACTTCCTGCAGCTTTGAGTCACTTTCTGTTGAATCATCTTTGTTTTTAAAGGTTCTTCAGACTTCAGAAGGTTCTTTTGCAGCAACGTGACCTGATTCTGATAAAACAAACTGTTTGAACAGCCTTTTTTTAAAGTCGTTTACCAAGTTGTTGCATTTAAAATTTAATATTTTGAAACTCCAACAAAGAGAACTTGATAATCAGGTTTGTTTGAAGACATAATGGGTAAAAAGTTCCTTGAAGAACCAAAAGAAAAGTTCTGCTGTGGCATCACCACAGAGAATCACTTCAGTTGTAACTGAAACGTTTATTTTTCAGCCTCTGTTGCACGTGTGAATTGTATCTTTGGTAATCACATGTCCTGTGAGGTTCAGCAGGAACCTGTAAAGGTGTGTCTCTGCATTTGTGTCATTTCAAAATCTCCTTTTTAAGGGATTCCTGGCAGCACAAACTAAGAACAAGTGGATTGAAACAGATAGAAAAGCTGTGAATCCAACAGAGTCAGCTTAATCATCGACACCCAGAAGATTCAGGTCTTTGAAAATGGATTTAAAATCAATCAGATCTTTGAGTTTTATTTAACATTGTTAAATATTCACGGGAGGATTATCTAGAGTCTGTTTTTCAGCATTCAGCAGCTCTGCATCTTACAAAACGTCTGAGAACTCTGTGATTTGTCAGGAGAGCATTGAGCGACGATAGCCGAGGATCACGCAGCAACTCGTGACTCTGTAACGTAAGGACGAGATGTTGTCTGGAGTATTTACACGTGGATGTATGACAGAGAAAGGTCGTGCTGGGACTCTGAGCAGGTCATGGGTGTTTTTGGTGCTCCAGGTGTTTCATCACTGCATTTCTCTCCGTCGTGCACGCTTTGTGAGCGTGGATGATGCAGTGACACGCCGTCCATGGGGATGAATAAAAAATGATTCTGCTATCTGACCTCTGCCACTCCTTTTTTCACCCATTTTCACTCAGTAAATTAGTGCAGCTGCACCACACTTAAATGGGTCCCCCTCTTTTTTCTCTGGGAGTGTATGTGACCGAGCATGAATCCTCTCTTTGTGCTCCGTCTGCAGAGTTTCCCCCCTCTATAGTTTCTTGCCTTTTATTTGAGGAGAGAGGGGCTTCGGTTGCGATGGCGGCAGCACTGGTGAGGTGGTGTGCGGTGGTAGCGATGGTGGTGGTGGTGGTGGTGGTGGTGGCGGCTGGGAAGAGGGGAGGAGGCGGAGGGGAGCGGGTAACTTGTTGGACCACATTCCTGTGCAGCTGTGGAGGCTGGTGCAGGGTGGAGGGAGGGGTGGAGGGCAGAGCAGGATCATCATTGCATTGCAGGGCATCATGAATGGCCTATTGTTCGCTGGTTTGCTGTGTCCGCATCTCTTTGCTACGACTTCAGCCTAAGAAAGGAAAGACAGGACAGAAAATGAGCAGCAGAGACGAAGACAGACGTTTCGATTTTTGTGGTGTTGACGAGAAAAGATGCAAAATAAATAAATCGAACACCCAGACAAAGAGTCAGGAACAGATTCGTGCCTGTGACTCAGATGCAGGAGGATGTTGAAAGTGGTGATGATGAAGATGGGGATGATGGTGACATGGACAATGGTGGCATTCATATTGTGACTCTATGACGGTTTTGCCCCTCGGTCATACATGCCAGCATGCTGTTTAGTCATGCATATATGTCGGCTGTTAGCGACACTTAAGATTCTTCTCGCTGAGACAAAATCAGCAAGTTTGAGACGTCACTTAAACACGAGAAAATTAAGAACGCGATCGTGTTTTTCTGTCGGATTTACACATATTTAACTGTATTCACACGACAGCACGCTGCGAGGCTCTTTGTTTGTGATTCCACGTCTCTCTTTTAGACTTTAAAATGAAATAAAGTGAAGTCAGGACCGTCTGAACCCAGGTGAACTCTGCAGCTCTGTGTTTAGTTCTGCACACACTGTAAGAAATGCTCATCAGTGTAGTAGATACAGGGAATTACCCTAAATTTACAAACAGTGCATAACTTTACAATATGTAAAAAACACAAAATATAAAACCTAATGGGGAACTACTGTCATGTCACAAACATGTAATCACACTGAAATTAATGGTATCATGCTGTTTGAATTACACAGTTTGCTGATGTGTACTTTTAAATTTACAGTATAAAACTGTTCAGCAAGAACAAAACCTTAATTTACACAGATTCAAAAGACGGTAAAACGACAGTAAAACACCACAAACCCAGGAGAGTATACCACCAGAGCAGATAGATTCATTATCTTTAAAATTTATCGTAATGTCTCCTGCATGGTCACCATATTTTTAAACACAGCTGCCAGTATTTTACTGTCAAACATACAGATTTTGTTTTTTACAGTGTATCAGAAGCTTCATTTTAAGTCTCTGGTCTTGTTTTCATTTTATTTTCAGTATCGATGAATCTGCTGGTCATGTTTTTGATCAAATCTTCCAGGAAATTCATTATTTTCACTCCTCTTCTGCTCGATCCATTGATTAATCGTCTAACAAAGTGAACAGATTCGTTGCTGTCTGCTTATTTTAGCTGTTATTGTCTTTGGAGTTGAATAAGGCATGAATGGTCTTGAACTGCTGTCTGTGAATATTTGTGCTTTTATTTTGTGGCTCAAACACCTGAAACGTTTTAATAATTCATGTTTTTATATGTTAAAAATACTTTTTTTTAATCTGTCTTTGTCTTTTTCTTCTTCCTTTAAATCAATTTGTGTCTTTAATAAGTGAAGCACAGTCAGTTTAAAATATGAAATGTTAAAATAATTCATTTCACCTGTCATCCACACTCTCTGTGTCTCTCTCTGTGTCTCTCTCCTTGCGGCTGAGTATAAATGTGAAAATGGAAATAACTCATAACATTTTATCTGCTCTGTTATCATATTTGTCTGATCTAAAACCACAAATAAAGTGATATTTTTCTATGGAAACAAAAAGATCTGTGTCTTGATTTAAAAAAAGAAAAGACAATTCCACTGGGGACAATAACTCAAATATGGATTTTTTTAATGTATCAGATTTTCCTCTGAGACGGAGAGAGAGAAGAGCAGCGCAGACTTTCCAATCATGAGTTCTTCTCAGAACATTTAATTAGTCTGTGTGAACGAAAGAGAAAGAGGGAAGAGCGCCCGAGGGGGTCGGAGGAAAAGATGTCGACATGAAAGAGTCTGTTGTTGTCAGAGCAGAGAGAGAGAGAGAGAGGGAGAGATAAAAGGCAGCAGGACAGAAAGATGGATGGGATATTTGGGAGGAGATAGTGAGAAATATGGTGATTCATAACATTCCTCCCGTCTGTCAGTTTGATTTCTTATTTTGTTTTGATTAAATATGAGCAAACTAATTATTCTTTTATACGACGACGGCAGAGAAACGTGCCTGTGAAGAGCAGACAGATGATCTGCTTGTCGGACTCGTAGGCTGACAGACAGACAGGTGACAGACGGATGACGTGGAAGGCATGCGATAATCTGATTTAAAGTCGGGGTAATGCATTTGGATTGGTGGGCTGCTCATGTGGGTGACATACCAACAACAACAACAACAACAACAACAACAACAACAGAAGTCAGAGAGTTAAAGTTGTGCAACTTGCACGTTGAGTCTGAGTTTTTACATCCTTGATTTGTTTTTGTTAAGTCCAGTCCAACCATGGCTGCAGCTCAGTGAAGAAAGCAGGGTTATGTAACCTTAATGCACTTTGCAAAACGCCAAACACGACATTCAGTTATCTCATGATGCTTTCCATACAGAGCACGTCCAGACAGAACTCTTTAAAATGTCATTTACAGAGACCCGACAAGTCCCACCATGAGCACGCACTTGGCGACAGCGGCAAGGAAACACTTCAAATCGTACTGAAGCAAATTCAAACTTCAGATCCGAATTAAAGGAGTTAATTTGACTAAATCAGGGCGACGCTATGTCCGTTATTTGATTAAACACACAATTTAGCAACGTGCCACAAATATGTACAAAAGTGAAAAGTCACAACACTGGACGGGTCTTGAAGCGGGATCAGGTTTTGGTGAGAAATCAGGACTCGCCTTTATGAAACAAGTTTTGTAATCTTCATTTCCCTCCTCCTCCGTCCACAGTGATCTGGGTTCTGTTCGAGGTTTCTGCCTCTTAAAGGGAGTTTTTCCTCGCCACTGTCTCCAAGTGTTTGCTCATGGTGGGAACTGTTGGGTCTCTGTAGATGATATTATAAAGAGGACGAACTAGATGTGCTCTATATGGAAAGTATCATGTGATAACTTCTCCGTACCACTCTTGTATGTGTCTAAAGTTTAATTATTAACATGCTGTGCTTTGTTTCTGTAATTTGTCCATGAACCGAGGCGTAAAAATGACACGTTGAGGTTGTTAGATTTTACTCTTTGACCACGTGGTAACGCAGCCTCGTCTACGCTACATTAGAATATTATCGAGCAATTTTTGACTTCTATGACATGCCAGGAAGATCTCCACACTTGTAAGTACAAGCTCAGCATCTTAGTCCACTAAAAGAAGTACAAGACAAGAAATACTGGATAAAAGAGGTCAGACAGACAGACAGAAGCATCCAGAAGATGTTTGCCCCGTGGTGCTTCCCAGCCCGGTTCAGTCAGACCTCCTCTGCTGAGCTGAGCTGTGGTGACCGGCACACAATGCTCCTCTGTCCCCCCTCTCCCCCCAGCGAGCTGCTTCACAGCTCCACAACACACAACAGCTCATTATGGAGCTCAAAGATCCCCCGACCACAGATACCAGTGCCTAAATACTGTCCCCTGCTGAGCACACACACTGTCACCGGCTCTGGTCGCACAGCCCGAGGCCACAAACAACGAGTGAGAGGGCCAGAGAGGGCACGGGGATATACGGGGACACACACATGAAAGCACACGCACACACTCACACACTTAACCTACATGAAGATGAACACACACCAGCTTATTAGGCCAGATCCAAGTCAGCCATTAGCAGCCTGAGCAGAGGTCGCAGAGGTCGCCCAGCTGCTCTCCCTCACGGGCGCTGATGACAGAGGGGGGGTGTGACGGTCCGGTTAATTAACCGGCATCAGAAACCCGCCAGGAGAGAGAAGGATGAGATGACAGCAGGGAGAGAGGTAGATTTCACCGAGGGGAAATGGCTCGTTAGAGTGGACAGGAGGCGAGATTTAACCGAATCAAACATCGGTTGATTAGATTACAGGATGACGGAGGGAGTTTCCACTCATGCAAAGTGATTCGAGGCCAAGACGTTGTCACCTTGTTTCGGGTCTTGTGAGGATTGTAAAGATGTGTGAGGGTAAGAAAAAGGAGGAGGAATTAGAGCGCGACATCGCTGTAATTATCAATTATGTTAATGAGGAACAGTGACTCTGCATCAGTGCTGGGTTTGATTGTTAATATTTAAAAGGAGTGCAGGGAACACAGTGATCCAAATGTTATTAAAAGTACTCCATGTCCTCTTTTACGTCAACAAGTACGCATATTAGAACGAGTATCAAGGTATCGGCCTCGGATCTGGCTCTGTTTGCTCCTGAATAGTTAGACTAGACTCATTTCTTTAAGGATCTCACAGTTTTTTAG
Source organism: Larimichthys crocea (assembly GCF_000972845.2). NCBI lineage: Eukaryota > Metazoa > Chordata > Actinopteri > Sciaenidae > Larimichthys > Larimichthys crocea. Next base: position 9,039,828 of record NC_040020.1, read on the forward strand.
GATGGTCAGTCAGGATTGGAGTTTTAAGATGAAACAACCTAATCCATGAACATTACTGACCTGCCCACAGCCCCGCTGTTAAATCCACGTTATGATTTGATGAAAAAAGGCTGTTGTTTGAGTTTATATCCTCAATATATCCCACTTTTATTAACTTAATACTTTGATATCGACCCAGTTTTAATGCCAGAACAATAAAATATTCAAATCCAGCACATATGCCTTCATTATAAGTGCTCTGGAGAGCGTTTTTTATCCTAAATAACCTTTTTTTCAGAGTCACAAGCCTTTAAGTCACGGTTGCAGAACCTTTTTATGTTTAATAACCTTTAAAAGGTTCTTTGGTTCGACTCTTTGCAGCATTGTGACCTGACTTTGATGAAAACCAACAAAGGGACAGCGTGAACACCTTCTGAACATGTGACCAACCTGTTGACTAACTTGTGACTGTGTGTCAAACTTATTGTTGTGATGCCATTTCTAATTGTAAAGGTTAATATCCTTACATACTTTAAGTATAAAGTAATAAATAACTTCACTTGTTGCATTTGAAATTAAATTAAAGGGGTGAGGACAGACTCATTGTAGGTCTATCGATGTTCGATCTTCAGGGATTGAACCACCTTCAGGTCTTTGGGGATGTCTTCTGTCATGGGTTCCTTCCACTTTTTATGGCTCGTGACCCCTTAAAACAAAAGAAGTGTCTGCTTCCCCTCTGGTCACATTAAGTCTGTGATTTGACCTTCTAGACTCTTAAAACCGTGTAATGAATCACAGAGGAGATAAAACTGAGCAGATTTTTTGTCGTGAATGTTTTTTCCTATCCAATCAACATCTTCTCTAACCCCTTGGAGAGGCACTCAGGTTGGAACCACTTTCTGAAAGTAGTCACCGTTTGAATAGATTTGAAGTGTCCATCAAGACAAATCAGGGAAAACTGATTTTGTTACAGGGTCGGTCCATCTTCCAGGACTCAAAGCTCACTGTGGTGTCACTGTTCAACCACATGGGGGAGCTTGTACAACAGCCAGAAACAAACAGTGTGTCCTCCACAGTCGGATGGACGTCACTGCCTCCTGATGGTGTTTTCTTTTTGTGCTACGCTCCCTCCCGTCTACACTTGTCCTTTTGTCCCTCTTATTCCTCCCAAAGCCTTTCACCTTTCACCCCTCGTCTGCTGTTGCTCAGCCCAGTTTGTCTGGGTGATCTGCAATTAACTTGTGCGTTTCATCTATTTTCTATTTATATATCTGCCCTTCACTCTCTGGGACCTTTGAATTTAGACGCAACCAGAGAGAAATTATAGAATTTGGGTCATCGCAGAGAAACATTTTTACACTTATTCTTCAGGTTTGTGTCTATGTGGGTCTCCTTAAATAGAAATGTAGTATTTGTCCTTAACCTTAACCAGTTTAGGGCGAACATTTGCTGTTTGGACTGTGCACAATATATAAAATATAAAAATTGTAGAACCCTGTAGTTGACTCTGTGGAAACGATTATTCAGTCAGTTTAGGGTGGAACTGTTCAGCCGTGATTATAAATATGTAAAGAATTGGACAGAAGTGGGATGAGACGTTTTATAAGTCACACGTGAAAAGTTCAGACATAAAAAGTCTGACTGCAACTTTGTGTTTACTAAATTAATACTTAATACTTAATATAAATCTCACACTTTATAACAGACCCAACAATTCCCACCATGGGCAAACACAGGAAGTGCAGTGTGTTGTAGCTTGTTTCAGAAGCTACATTGAGCCAGGTAGTCTGTCATAGCACCACAAGGTAAATGGATGGAATGGTAAATGGACTGTACTTATATAGCGCCTTTCTAGTCTTCCGACCACTCAAAGCGCTCTACACTACATATCTCATTCACCCCATTCACACACATTCATACACTGATGGCATTGGCTACCGTGCAAGGTGCCAACTGCTCATCAGTTTAAGGATTTAAGCATTCATACACATTCATACACCGATGGCACAGCCTTCGGGAGCAACTTGGGGTTCAGTATCTTGCCCAAGGACAATTCGGCATGCAGACCGGGGAGCCGGGGGATCGAACCGCTGATCATCTGATTAGTGGACGACCCGCTCTGCCTGTGAGCCACAGCCGCCCCGGTAAGGTAACATCATAATGTGGACAAATGACCTGCAATACTAAGAGTCATGATGGTCACCACTTTAGTGTGTTGCCATGCTAAAATTTGCTAATTCGCACTAAATAGAAAGTACAATGGGAGGCTAATGGGATTGTGTTTAGTTTGCAGGTAAGCTTGTTTTGGTTTTAATCCAAAGTATTAGACAAATGATGACAAAGGAATGATGAAAGTTCAACACAATTAGCCTTTCTCTAAACCGTTACTATGTAAGCAAGGTCTGTCAAGCTTCAGACTCTTAGCAGGATGGTGAAGCGCTGTGTCTGTGGTGTATGTAAATCGGACAGTAGATACCCCGAAGAGCTTGACTGGAGGAGTTGTGTTCTGTCCATTCCCAAAGCCAATACAACTGGAGCGGTGCGTACAATGGATCAAACAGTGTGGACTCCAGCTAAATGTGTCGAAGATAACGAAGCATACATGTGTCTGCTCAAAGGTAAGGACGAACGTTTAACGGTAACTACGTACTGTGTTGTCTAGAACTAGAGGTAAGAACACAAAGTGGATCAAAGTTCTACCATGACAAGGATATCATTGAAGAACATTAATGCTAGCTATATTAGCTGTTGTTGTGTTGGGTCTCAATGCTTGCAGCTCCCTAACATTATTTTTCATCAGTTTTCCAGTCATTTTTTTACCCCTGGCTTTATGCCACTGCTGGGTCTGGCTTGTGGAGGAGATGTCATCACTTCTGGCACGGCACAGATCCAGTGTGTGCATGAAGCCCAAATATGATGAACTAAATTAAGACAGAAGTAGCATTAGACAGCTATTTGTTTTGGGAAAGGTTAGCTAGCCTTGACGCACCTGTAGGTTCTCGTAATAGACAATAATATATCATAACATATGAGAGAACTTACCCAGCAGTGCAAGAGCATGACTGGTCCACAAGGCTGTCCTGGTTGCATGTGAGGTCATGGGGTTTCTATGATTTCGCTTGGCTTGAGCCTCGATAGTGGTTATGTCGCCTTCATTGCGTATTTTAATATTTTGAATGTATCTCTCTACTGCATATTGTAACCCCCTTTTGCCTCGATCTGGAGGACATCGCGGAGGTGTTGCTCCAAAAACTGTCACTGACACGACTGAGGTGCGGCTCGGCGAAAGGTCAATTCATGTCAACGTGTTTGCACCAAATCCATAAATCCATTGCAAAGTAGGTAAGATATTTTAGTCTGGACCCAAAATGGTGGACCAACCATCCAACCAACCAACCGATGGACTGCTAATGTGACTAAAACCCAATTGACACACAGTGTAGACCACCCAGGCTTTTAGACGGCTGCAGGTGCAGCTGCCTGCTTTGCTTGTTAGAGAGAAATCAGACGTGTGTGTGTGATCTCGTCTCATGAGAAACAGGTGTTAATTAGCATGGACGGACTGTTAAACCAATGAGAAAATGCGCAACAGAGACTCAACAGAGACAATTCAGACGTGAAACAGTACACACTGTTGTTTATTAGGTGCTTTATTCATACAAAACAACACACTGTTGCAAAGTGTTTGTATCTGTAATTGATAAAAGTAAGAATAAAGTGCTTGTTCTTCATCTGTACATGTTTGACTAACCGTTTCAAACAAACAAACTTATTTATTAAGTGTGAAAAGTGACAGAACTCAGGCAGGAAGACAGAAGTTTAAAATACAGAAATCATTTTATTTTTACACAGAGAAAATAAGTGTGTTGAAGTTGTGCATTTGTGTCATGCTTTCTTTGACATAAATAGATTTTTTTCTCTCATAACATTTATCTGTATATGATGCATAATCGTTTTAAAATTAAAACATATTTCGTATTTACAAAAAAAAAAAAACTGAAATCAAGAATAAAAAGCTTGACTTAGCTGAAGATTGTCATACTGAATAAAACAAGAGAGCAATCAAGGTACCTGTTTTCAAAGATGATGTGAGAGAAATACCCGGTCACCATGTTTAAAAGTCGACAAAGTGTGCATCGTCTAGATGCTGATGTTGCAACTCAAAGTGTACGATACCTGAAACCAGAGCGAGTCATGAGCTAAAGCTGCAAAAGTATCCATGTCTTCCACCAGATTTACAGTTTAAAATGTGTCCTCCATCTTTTATTCTTTACACTAGTTGAATACTTTGGTTGGATGCACACAGACAAAGAAACAAATGGAAGGTTACCACTGATTAAACTCCAGACTCTCTGCTGATGTATAAAGGTATGGTGGGCTGTAGTCTGTCAAGGCTGATCTGATTCTCTGAGTCCAGAACACACAGCATCTCCACCGTCTGCTCCTCCACAAACGTCTCTTTGAAACCCAAATGAACGTCATCTCTCATTTTTACCTCCCTGTCGCTTCTTACATTCAGACTCCCCGCCTCCTCCTTCACATCCTCCTCATCCTCGTCATCCCCGCAGCACAAAGCTACCTCGTTCTCGTAGCAGAAAGCACTGGGGGAGTGAGGACCCAGCAGGTGGCGGGCTGCCCTCGGGGCAAACGGTGACGGAGACCGGGAGTAAGTGGAGCTGGAGGATGAGGATTGCCCGCCACGGCTTGCCATCTGGCTCAGTTCCCTGGCACTGCAGTGAGGTGTAGATGGCACTTCGTAGGTCTTATGGAAACGAGAATAGTCCACGTGGTAGCGGTCACTCTTCTCAAAGACCACAGGCTCGAAGCGGTGACCCCACATGATCTCCTTGGCTAAGTAGGAGCTACGAGCCTGAGTGGTCATAGCTGTGGCCTCCACCATCCCCTCCAGGATGACCACAATTTCAAAGTCTGCCTTCTGCAGGTCGCTGCGGCTCACGTTATACAGAGGACTGTTTTTGTTGATCTCGTGGACCACCACAAGCGGCGAGACCAGAAAAAGCCGATCCAGGCCGTCGTCATAGCCGACGTCAATGTCCGTTTGCTCCAAAGGGAGGTACTCGCCTTCCGCCGTCACATGTGGCTTGATGAGCTGAGCGCGCACATGTGCTTCGACGATATGGCTCTTGCGCATGTTTCCCAGGCGCCACATGAGGCACAGCTTACCGTCTCGCAGGGCGATGACGGCATTATTCGAGAACAGCAAGGTCTGCGCTCGCTTCTTGGGCCGCACCATCTTTGCCATGATGGTGCCGATCATGAAGGAGTCAATAATGCAGCCCACGATGGACTGGACGACCACAGTCACCACGGCCACTGGGCACTCCTCCGTGACACACCGGAAACCATACCCGATGGTGGTCTGGGTCTCTATGGAGAACAGGAACGCCCCAATGAATCCTTGGATGTGGAGAATACAAGGCCGCCAGTCGTCTTTTCCTTCCTCTGCATTGCTTCGAGGATTCCCTTCCTTCACGGGAATCCGAAGGTTAAAGTCTCCATGAGCGAGCGCCACTCCCCAGAAGATCAGTCCAAACAGCAACCAAGACAGGAGGAAGGTGGTGGTGAAAATGAGCAGCAGGTAGCGCCAGCGTATGTCCACACATGTAGTGAAAATATCGGCCAAGTATCGTCGTGGCTTATCCTCCATGTTGTTGAACACCACATTGCACTGGCCGTTCTTCTTCACGAAGCGGCTGCGCAGGCGGCCGGTTCCCAGATCGAGGCCAAGACGACATGAGGGTGAAGCACGGCAGCTATTGTGGACGATCGGCTCGTTCGTCACTCTCAAAGACAACGCCCCTCTTCCTTCATCATTTCCTGAGCAATCTCCTCCACCTTCTTCACCCCGCATACAAGCCCCTGACAGTGTCTGCTGGGTCAAAGGACTGTGGCCATTGTGGAGGCCCAGAGTGGAGATCTTCAGGGCATCTTCATCTGTGGAAACGATGCTGTATCTGTAAGAACAGAGGGGGATACAATGAGTTCGCTTTGCTTGGAAGTGTTAAATCTCGGGCCACTGAACAACCCGGTAAACCCTCCGTAATACAAGAACTGGCTGCTTAGCTTGCATGCTTGTCCATATCTTCAAACAGCTAAAAGAAAACTAACAAATAAACCCTATATATAACACTATCTTGGCTCAGTTAATGATGTGTGGCTTTGAACATTTCGTCTTCAACATGTCGAGAAATCCCAAACCCTACAGACCTACATCTACAACTATGAATTGACAATTGGTGTTTCGAGAGATGTTTCCCACACATCAGCCTTTAAAGGGTTTATAACTTATAATTAAAGTTTTTATTAATGGTATATAAATCCATTTATCTTATCCTTTATTGGTCAGTCATTATAAACCATTAAATCATAAACAACTTGGGTTGCCAGGCTGTAGAGTTTCCAATACGCTATCAAGTCTGTAGATATAAATGTTATTTAAAAATAACCAATTCTACAGTTGCACAAACTAATGCATAAGTATAAATGTTAAGAAGTCGTTGAAATGTTAATAAACGGGTTGTCCAGAAGGTCAAAAGGTTAAATGTTATATTGAAGAGTTGACCTGATGAACTACAGTGAAGCATCCAGCTCAGATATTGATTTATTGACCAGTATAAACCATGTGTTCTGTCCCATTGTGTCTCACCTGTTGACTCGCACCGCTCCCATGGCACCGGTGATCATCAGGCTGTGTCTGCGAGGGCAGTAACGTAGGTTGGGGCGAGCAGTTCCAACCATTAAAGTACTGGTGCTGGACTGGGAGTCAGTACGAGCTCAGGTCTGCCTTGCATTCGTTACCATCGCTGCCTTCTCATGATTCATTTCTGTGGAACAAAGAAGACACAGTTTCTTCAACCATCAGAAGACGACTTGTGAGGATTGACAAAGAATTGGACCAGACAGTCGGCAGGTTCACCATGGTCACCTTTAAGTTAATTCAGTTTATTTCTATGAATCTAACAGAAGTTATCTCATGACACTTTCCATCTAGAGCAGGTTTAGACTGAACTCTTTATAATATCATTTACAATTTACCCAACAATTCCCACCATGAGCAAACACTTGGTGACAGTGCCGAGGTAGAAACCTCGTGGCTGCAGCCTCCCTAGTCGTAGCTTTGCATGGTAGCAGCAGTTTTCTACACCCATCTTTCTTTCCTAATTTAGGAAACGTGAAATCATGATCTGCCACTATTCAAAGAATGGATTGGATTGATTGGATTAAGAATAATTATGAGACACAGTGAGGTCAAAACGTCGTTTTTTGTTATTGCAGAGACGTCTTCAACACCAGGAGTGACCAAAGCTGTTTTTAGCATTATGCAGGCTTCATGTGCATACTGTACTGCTTCATGCTTTATGTGTAATCAGACGTTTTCTTAGTGGCACCATGTTACGGAGCTGTACGTAACATACCCCCTGCTTTAAAAATACATTCCCATGCACGTGTCTGCTGCAACTGGTTGAGTTTAGAGAGATTGAGGATGAGGATTACTTCGACTTCAAGAGAAAAAACTGTTGAAATTTTGATCTGATGATGGCGCCAGATGAAAAGTCAAGAGATCAACAAAATCATTTGACTATCACGGATGTCTCCTGCAGATATCATGGTAATTGAACCAATAGATGTTGAGATATTTCAGTCTGGATGTCAGTAGCGTGCCCTGATGCATGGAGCAGACCAGACAGTTTTGTGTAATGAAAGCTTATTGATCAGGTCCTTGCTAGTGATTAGCCTTAGGGACCTTCGGGGCGACCAGGAGTGGAAAACCAGACAGGCAGTGGAAGGGACAATGGTCTGAAACAGAGATGAATCCGTGGTTATCTACTGTTAGAGGAACAATTGATCTGCTGTTTGACCCAATGCCAGGGTTGGAAGGTTACTCAGCTTATTATGTCAGCAAGCTTCGAACCAAAAAGCACCTCGGTTGCATAATAGAAGGCACAAGTGAAAAGAAACATCGTGTAAATGTTCCAGACTCTCTTTCCTGTTACGTCGAGCACAGATGTTACCAACTGGCTGCTGATTGGCCGGATGAAGGGTGATTTTCGGACGGGATAATCCCCAAAAGGGCAGATGATTACGTCAGCTCGGTAACTCGCACAGCACAGCTGGAGGACAGGAGAGTGTCGTGTCCTCTCTGTGAAATCACCTTTTCTCTCAGAGTTCTTAAAGACGGCAGGCAGCCAACATGCCGGATCACGCAGGTCGGTGAGCCTCGTGTCAGGACAACACAACAGTCTGTTTGTATCAGCTGATACAGAAGAAGAGCAAACTTTGCTGTCTAACGTGTTGGTTTTATGTCTGTGTCGTAGTGTTGTTAGTATTAATTTGGTCCATTCCACATGGATTTACATCATCGTACACCATCTTCCAGCTTCATATGTACGTCTGAATACTTTGAAACAATCAAACTCACAAAATCAGTTTCTGTTTTTATCTTTTCATTGAAGCTTTGAACAGTTTCCACTAGAGAGGACAACAGAAAACATTATTCTATATGTAATTGAGACAAACAGATCTATTTGTGATGTTGTTTTTAGGTTTTCGAGATATTTGATGTTCTGCGGTTGGATGATAAAGTTTGATCATGTTGAGTTATTTTATTGCATTTTACAGACGATAAATCATCGTCAGTGAAATCCATTAAAACCATTTATGATAACAAGCTGGTGGACGTCACAGCTGAGTGAACATGTCATGTTTAATTGTTGCTGAAATATTAGAGGTGTTGGTTGAATTCTTTGGTTCTACGTTTTTGGTAAAAATAGGAGAAATATCTGATAATATAATACATCATAATGTGAGCAACAAAAACTAAAGTCCAACAAATCCATCCACTCTCAGATTTTCGGGCTTATATGAAGTCCTAAAAAGTTCTGCTGGGTGACATCATGTCGGTCCATCTCCACTGACAACTTAAAGCATCAGCAAAACAGCTTGTTAAATTAGACTCGGCATTGAGATTGTTTGGACAAAACCTGAATTATTGGATCTCCTTGTAGCTCCCTCGGTACAGCGTGCAGCCCATGTGGGAATGCTGAGTCCTTGCTGCAGTGACCCGAGTTCAACCATCGCCATCGGCCTTTGCTGCATCCTCTCTCTGTCTCTGTCTCTGTCTCTGTGTACCCGTCTGATAAAGGCTAAAAATAACTTTAAAAAACAAATCCTGACTTTAAAACTTCACAGAGAACTCCTCTCTGACGTAACCTGAAGCCTCACAGATTCAGCTCCTGTCTGGAATTTGTTCCATTTTGCTGGTTTCATATTTTTGTTTTCGTGTTGTGACTCATCAGAGATCCTGATCCATCATCGCTTCATGCCCCCTCGGTGCACCGTGTTTCGTTTGCATTATATTTTATGAGAGGAAATCAAAAAAGTTTAAGTGTCTGTGGCTGTTAATGCTTCGTCTGTTGCCGGTTTACGTCTGGCTGATTTTCTCTCTCTCTCTCTCTCTCAGCTGACAAGAGCCCTGAGGGGGGAGAGAGTGGCAGTAATTAATGGTTGATCATAGTTACTGTTTTAGCCGTCTCCATAGGAACATCGCTCCGCTCTCCATGGGGCTGATTCGCTGTGTTGTGTGTGTGTGTGTGTGTGTGTGCTGATGGTTTATCATGTGAGATAACTTGTGAGAAGGAGGAGGAGGAGGGGAGAGGTAAATAGGACTCTCCTTCTGAGTTAACCAGGCAACCTAAAACTGTTAAAGAAGCTCAGATTATTCTGATTATTGCAGCGTGCTGACGCTTTTATTCGAGTACGTCAGAGCGACTGAACTGACGTGAATTACAGCATAATCCAGTGAAGAAGAAAGGAGGCACGAAGGCCAGATTACTACGTCGCTTAATCTCCAAATCCAAACAACAATATGAAAGTTGGACGGCAGCATGACCTGGGCTTAAAGCCTTTTGTGTAATCTGAGATCTGAAAGGGGAAGGGATGAAGAAAGAAAGAAAGAAAGAAAGAAAGAAAGAAAGAAAGAAAGAAACGGTATGCTTTTAAAATATCAGGTTTTACAGGTGTGAGGTTGGACACCGTGTGAGGAAAGATTAAGGTAAAGAGATTATGACGTTATGTGGTGTTACTACAACACACACACACACACACACACACACACACACACACACACATACACTACTCTCTTTGTTGTGTTGGTCCCTCGTCCCGGTGTTAATGTGTGAAGATTTAGCATTTGGTCACGCTCTTTTGTTTCTCTTCTTTCTCTTCGTATCTCTGCTCAACATGCTCTCATAAATCTAACATATATATATAGTTATATATATATATATATATAATATATATATATATATTATATATAATATATATATAGATATATATATATATATATAAAGGCCTCTGAGTATGTCTCTGAGGACAGCTCTGGGTCCCCACTGTGTCCTCACAGCGAGGCAAAAATAGGGACTCGTGTGCGTAACAGGCAGGTACTTATTTTGAGTAGAAGAACTTTCTCACCCTACACACACACACACACACACACACACACACACACGCACACACACACACACACTGATACTAGAAATAAAACTAAATTGGGGCAAAAACTGTTAAATGCAGTGCAGGAATCAAACTAAATACCTGTGATAAAGTGCTGGGCCTCAGCAGAATCTCAGGCTGACACTTCCTGCTCCACTTTACAATCTATTTAAATTTCAAATTAAGACTTAACACATCAAACTTTGTGTTTAGTTCATAAAATATGATGCACTGTCATTGATGCACAGCTGTGAGTCCTTGAAAACTCCTTCATGTTCAAGCATCTGTAATATTCCTGTAAAACACACGAGTGCTTTTGTGTTTTTTTATATTTAAAGTACGTTAATATTTATTTGTTATCATTTTTTATCCATCTAAAAAAAGAGTTCCTGGTGAAGATGAAAATAAAAAACAAAATGGAGACGGACGTTTGAACAAATTTGAGCTCATGTTGCAAAGAAAATCATGATGGACATAAATGCTGAATATTATACTTTATCACTGCAGTACATTTACTTGTAATAGTTTAGTTATACTGTGTTACTGTGTTATTGCTGCGTTAACTGAAGTAAAACATCCTAATTCTTTTTTTAAACAAAGATGAAGAATCAAATCAATCAAGGAAAAATGATCATGATGGACATTAATGCTCAATATTTTACTGCAGTATCCTTTAAAAGCATGACGTTACTTTGAAGTAAAAGATCTTAATACTTAGTAATATTTTCAAAGAGGATAACTTCAAATGAGTCTGACAGATTAAATATTTATTTAGTTGCCTCAGCTTTGAGATGTGTCCTAACTGTTAAGACACAAGATAAAAGTAAAAGTTTCCACTGCAGCAGGAAGTCTGAGATGTTTCGATCGATGGTTCACACGGTGCAAACTGAAGTTATGACGGGGCGGTTTGCAAACTGTGACGTTAGTGTTTGTTTCATTGAGGCCACAGGAGCTGCTGGAAATCAATCCAGAGCCTGCAGGAAGAATCGACAGCTGGGGAGCTGGAGAGGTGGTGGTGGTGGTGGTGGAGGCAGAGCTGAATACTACCCCAACCTTAAAAATGATTTTAAACCTGTTTCCACTCCACCTGTCATTTACAGTATTAATCATGTTTCTGAGTTTGACAGCACAGAGAGTTTGTCACTGTGCAGCTTTGTAATTTAAAGTTAACAAGCTGGACAAAAATAACAATTTCATCATCACCACAAATAAAAAAAGAAGAATTTAAAGACACTCACCTCGGTGTTGCTGCAGGCTGAATCACTTCAGCACTAACGTTGGTTTCATCCTCACAGAAAAGATATTTGAGTAGCTTCACTGTCGGCGCCGTCCTCTCAGCAGACAAACACCGTCTTCATCCACCTGCTCCGGGATTTCTGCTCCTCCACAAACTTGTACATGTCTCCAGTCTGAGCTTTGTCTCGGCGCTCCATAGTCGCTGAGCGGAGTCGCTCCTGCTGCCTGCTGGTTGTGCATCTGCCCCGATCCCTGCCAGTGTGTGTGTGTGTGTGTGTGTGAGAGACACACACACACACACACAGAAAGAGAGAGAGAGACACACACACACAGAGAGAGAGAGAGATCTGATTATGTTCCTATTTATATATGCTATTGTTTTCCCCAGAGTGTGGAGATGTGGATTGTATAATTCATACATCAGCCCACTCACTCTCAGACAGATACTGACATCCAAAAATAAAACGATAAAGCAGCAGTGAAGACGTCTGTCATCCAGCAAAATTCCTGCAGAGACTTCAAAGTGTCTCCGAGGGATTTTCACAGCGTGTTCATGTCACATTATATTACATTACAGCGACACTTATTAAATATGTTCAGTGTGGAACTGTTGCAAGGTGAAACCTCACAGGAGAAAACACAGATACATGTTGAATACACGTCAGATTCACGCAGACATGTGTATGTCTAACAGTTGTTCTGCAGGTTTATAGTCTTTAATGTGTTTCTTCCTCTTTCTGCACAATAAATAAAGATTTTTATGGACAGTATTTATTTGGTTTCACATTTGTAAAGTATTAAAGATACAAGAATAAAACACACATAGAAACAAAAAGATGAACTATGAGTTCTTTAGCTTCATAATATAATTTTAGAATTATTCATATCTGATCATAATTATAGTTGTACTTGTCATTATTATTATTGCTGTTGTGCATGTTTGTCTCTAAATTCAGCTGGTCGTGGCAGAAGTCTGCGTATCCGTGACGTCACCCACAGGTTTCTGACACCTGGGTCACCTGTAATGACACCCACCTGTCAATCAAAGCTTCCACGCTCTTAATCCTGCATAACTTTAAGCCTTAATATAATGTGAACAGGTGAGTTGTATATAAATTCACCCTCAGTACAGTTGTCATGAACGGGGAAATTAGCTACAGACCAAAACTGTTTTTGTACCAGGCTGTAAACATGTTTATTTCTGCTGTGAAGTTGGACATTTGGACATGGGGACTTATGGAGACTGACTCACTTCTGGAGCCAGCCTCAGGTGGACGTTAGAGGAACTGCACTTCCTGTGTTTGCTCATGGTGGGAATTGTTGCACAAAGTTGCAGTCAGACTTTTTATGTCTGAACTTTTCACGTGTGACTTATAAAACGTCTCATCCCACTTCTGTCCGATTCTTTACATATTTATAATCACGGCTGAACAGTTCCACCCTAAACTGACTGAATAATCGTTTCCACAGAGTCAACTACAGGGTTCTACAATTTTTTTGTATTTTTTTTTGGAGGACACAAATTGCTCACGCTGTCAGCCGTGATGAGCGAATAGCTGGTCTCCTGAAGATAATCAGAGAGGCGGAAGAAAGTAATTGCTAGAATCTCTGCAACCTCCTCCTTCTCTGTCCTGCATCTCCGCCTCGAGCAACCAGCAACCAGCCAACGTGGACTTTATTGGAAAAGCATCAAAGGCTTTTTTTAACTCACTTCACATCTCGTGGCTTTACTTGTCATCACGCAAATAGTTTTAATGAAATAGAAAAAATGTAAAGTTCAAAGTTGGTGATGTTTTTAGCGAGAGGTTGAGCGGTGCTGAAGTCTTTCTGCCTTCTCAGAAAGTTTACATGCAACTGAACGCCAAGGGAGGCGATTCAGTCAGAGTTATTTAAGCAACATTAATGTCTAATGCAGGTTGCATAACAGTGATTTGTGTTTACGTCCTTTTGCAATTACAGGAACCTTCGTTTGCCAAAGTAACTCTGATTAAGCACTGAAAGTCGACAAATCAATTAGTTTACTGAGATTTTTTTGATTATTAATTAAGTAGAAACGTCATATTTTCTGGTTTTTTGATTATTAATTAAGTAGAAACGTCATATTTTCTGGTTTCAGCTTCTTAGATATGAACTGAGAGATGTCACTGAATTATCTTTTGGTTTTAGGACGTCACTTCTGGGAAGTTGAGATGAAGTTAAGAACTTTTCTTGACATTTCATAGGATTAATTTAAATAATAATGCATTCTGGGATGGCGTGTGTGAATATCTGCAGCAGCGCTTAAGTCCGGCCGGTCTTAGCTCTCATGAAAAGAGGGATTTTCTTTTGGCAGCCTGGTCGGTGCTGCAACAATCTGGAGTCCTACCTGTGTGCCAAAATAATCTCTCCTGCTTTTCAGCGTGTGATAACCGCTCAGCCCAGAAATAGACCGAACAGAGGGATGATGCTGCTGATGCTGCTGCTGATGCCAAAAGCGTTTTGTACTCGTCACCCCGGACAGATTGAACAAGCACCAGTGTCTGTAAATAAATAAAAATACATTAATAAATAAAAAAGCGGTGCTGATTGAGCGTGGCATCCATACGGCCGCGTGAGGCCGGCGTTATGCTTTTCTTATTTCAGATCTCTTTGAGGTGTTATTGCCAATTAGACACAACTCTTTAGTTTCCATGGAAACCTTATTTCTTTTCTCTCACACATAAATACACATGCTCTCTCTCTCTCGCCACACGGGTTATTTTTAAAACTCCTTTTTCTTTTTAGTTTCCTGAGACAACAGGTGGGTGTTGCATCGCGTAGGAGGGGAGGTTTGGGTGCTGCAGTATAGGACTGAGTGTGGGCACGGGTCAGGGGTGAGGACGGGGGGATTAAGTAGGTGGGTGTGCAGAGGGAGTGAGCTGTGGGCTGAAGGAACATGAAGTCCTCCATGTAACAAGTGTGAATGAAAGAGAAGTTGTTTCTGCTGCGTCGGCCAGTGAAAGACGAAGCAGCTCCGTGATTCATGCAAACAAAAGTTTTACGAGGTGGCACTTACACTCGAGAACGTGGGACGCACATGAAGATAGTACGATGATATGTAAATAATGCATTAATGAACTGTGATGTGGTGCAGTCTGTGAAATAACGTTAAATTAAAATCAGAATATGGAAATACAAAATTAAGTTTCCTGTAATATTTTGTCTCAGCATCAGCCTGATACGTCGTCACGTTCATGCAGGTTAGTTATGAGCAGAGTTAGTACAGGTGAGATGAACGGTTCAAAAACTCCAAACGGGAAAGATCAAGTGCGGATCAGAAGTACCACTTTAACACTAAACGAGCTCTGGTTCAACATGCAGCAACAGTCAATAATAATCTTGCCTCCTGTGTGAACTGTCTGCAGCTGAACTGGGTCGACTGTACTTTAATGTCTGTCTGTGATGGGGGAGTTCAAGGAGTGGAGACCAACGCGTACACGAAAAGTAACTTTAATAACTGACTTGACAGGGATGAACACACAAAAACTATCACAGTCGGCTGACAATGCAAACTGTTAGGGGCACCGAACACAACAAGAAAGGACGCTCCCAAGAAGGACCAAGGCCACAGAGCTGCAGTCCAACCCAAGATCATTTATTCAGTCTTGAGGAAAAAGTGTTGAGCTTCAGGGTCAGCATGGCCCAAAACAAAAGACAGAACAATCTGACCGAAAACTGACTCACCTAACCAAAAACAAAGAAAACTAATTACAGGTTTCTAACCTGCCTCCATATGAAACAAACCAAAAGAGCCACTCACCCCGACAACTACCTGGACTGCTAACCTAAAGTCTCAGCAGACAATACCAAGTACAAGTTCACACAACACGATACGATACAAAACAGCCTGGTGCAGTTGGGAGTAGGGTCAAGTCCATTCACCAATCGGCAGGCAGCACCTGAAGAGAGAGACCCTAAAGGTGGTGGCACCAACAATAACACAGAAAAATAACCACACATCAAGACCAAAATCTACTAAATTATGACCCTGGGTCATAACAAAACAAAAATCCAATAAACAAAATCCAGGACAAGGAAGTAAAACATGAAAACAGACACAGGTGAAACTAACGAGGGACAGGTGAAACTAACGAGGGACAGGTGAAACTAACGAAGGACAGGTGAAACTAACGAGGGACAGGTGAAACCAATCAGGGTGGAACAGAATCAAAAACTGGCGGGAAAACACAGGCAGGAAGCAGAAAAACACAAGACACAGAGAGGGGAGAACTACAAAATAAAACAGGAAACACAAAACAAACTCTGTCACACTGTCATGATGGTAAATGGTAAAATGTTTGAGAAACTGTAGAAGCAGCTTCGCCTGCTCCATCACCACGTCTTCCTGCTCCTCGAGAACCTTCAGGACCTCAAGTTGAAGTTCAACCTGCCAAAGACAGCGACGGTGCACTTCTACACCTCCATCATGGAGTCCATCCTCTCCTCCTCCATCACATCTGCTGAGGAGGTCTCTTGACCTGAACTCCTCCTGGAGATTGTAGCTGACCCCTCAGACCACGGACAGGATCGAACCCTCACACCTCACAAACACTTATTTCACATGACTCCCTCCAACAGCGACCTCCACCCCGGACACGTTAACATCAACGCTCACCTTTTATTTGACATCTTTCGGATCACCACGTCTTAAAAACATCTCGCATGCTGCATGTTCCTCATGCACCAAACACAAAGACAGACTCCTACATGAAAAACCTCGTTGGCTGTAAACCTGACTGTGACTCTGCGATAAAAACAGCCCGTGTTGCAGCCACGCTATAAATGTCAAAGACATGTGTGTGTCTGATAGAAAACCCTCTAATTAGAGAGTGTTAAGTCATGCAGCAGCGGGACATGAAGCGGAGCGAGGTGAAGGAAAGACCGTCCTCGCTGCCAACACGGCCATCTGTGTATAGAAATAGCACTGATCTAGGTGGCGGTGAGATATTAATGCACTTTAGTGGCACGGTTTGCTGGAGGCACTTCTGTGTTTCTGTCTCCGTCAGGAGCCATCGATCATCTCTACGTATCACATGTGGAGGAGCATTAAAAAGCATCTTCCCATTGAGGAGGTCAGTGACGGGAAGCACCACCCGAAGCCCTCAACGCCACGATAATAACTCTTCCCGTCAGCCCTTCTTTTTTTTTTAAAGTTGATGCGCAGATGATGATGGGAGCTATTTTCTGTGGCGTGGGCCGCCTCTGTGGCCTCGCTTCATGACTCCCCGTCGGATGCCATGAGAGCCAATTTACCGAGAAGCAGGCGGACGCCTCATTTCTCACTCTGAGCTGATCCAGGTCAACATGTTTTTAGAAAAGTAGGCCGAGGGGGGCCAATCACTCCCAGCGGCTGAATAAATTTACTCAAATAAAAACTGTGTACGTTGCTCCGGTACACGGAAAACATGTCATCGTGTCACGTGCACTTTGTTGTTTTGAGGATTTTGTTTTCAGCCGACTCCAAATCTTTGATTTCTCCTGAACGCAGACTTCTTGAACATTTTGTAAAACTTTTTTTGGCAGCTTGTTTTTTTTTTTGGCACTTCTTCGTCTACAGAAGTGTTGAAAGCGTTTCTTTAATTTCTCTCCAGACGGGCTTATGTAACAAAAGTATTGTTCACAGCAGACACTGAGTGTTTGATGTTGTAACAGAGAGAAATCTGACATTTACCAACTGCACACTAAGAAAGTATTATTTATGAAATCAGATTTTATGTTTAAAGGATCTGCGTGCAGATTTCCATGAGCGATCACAAAGACTCAAGACTCAAGAAACGCAGAGGCGAAATGCTTGAAGCGTTCTTTTATCCTGTGCAGGTTGATGATTGGATGATGGATGATTGGATGCAGGTGTGGTCCTGATTCGACAGGTGAGAGTGAAAACTGGAGGCCACGCCCAGCAGCACATTTATATGAACACGTCATATACAAGTGACAATAAAACATTGTTTTTATATAAAATATTAACAATTATTATATTTGAAACATTCATGTGTCTAATTTTAAACAGTAAACACTCGTCTTGAATGAATGAAGGCCATGAGATGCAGGCGAAAGCTCCGGGATTAATCTATTAGAATTATGTTTAATCATGCAAAGTAAAGATTTGTGTAATTATATATAATTAAACATGATTACAGCCACGTATACTGCAAAATGCATTAAATCATTAAATACTTATAGAGTCGTATGTGATACCAAAAACATAAAACTGTCCTCACGTGTGCTTAGAACTGCATGATAGTGTGTTATTCATTTATATACTGCTTATAGATGATTATAGATACTAATAATGGCTTTTATATACTCTCAGGTGAATGTCAGTCAAAGCACACCTGTAGCACCGCAGGTAAAGTGTTCCTCCTCCTCTGTGAAGGACGACCTGCAGCTTTCAATAAAACATGAAATATAGATTTATAAAACGCGTGGGCTCGTTGATCTGACAGTGAAAAGACGTTACGGGGTACGATGAAGGTCAGGAGTGATCGGTCGATCGCTGCCCTCTGTGCTGAGGTGACGGCTGATTGGGATTTTATTAATCATCTGTGATTATCATGAGTTACAGAGGCGTGCTTGTTGTTTTCATCACATGTTATTTCAGCTCCAGTGGGCTGAGTGATGCAGGGAGGAGGAATCGATTACACACGATAATGTTTGTAACTCTGACGTAAAACCAACCAGCTAAAAGCCGAGCACATGGCAGCCCCGAGGGATAAAACACACCAATGATAGTGAGTTAAAGATCAAGCAGTGTCATAAATATGGACCGCTGTACTCGAGTATTTGTCCTGATTACATTACTTATAGCACGTCAGCAGTCAGCCCAGCTCGGCGTCTGTCTTTCAGCCTTTTATTTCACCAAGCTCTCACCAACCACTAAAAGTCAGTCCCACATTTACTCTTGTCCGGCGGCTTCTTGCTCGCTCACTCTCTCCTTTTCTCTTCTTAGCTTCCTCCATCAGCGTCCTCTTCACTCTCTTCTCCTCTGCCATCATGTCCATAGAGGCTGCTGAGCCTGGTTACCTCCTCTTCTTCTTCCTGGTCGTCCATAACGCCTGTTGGTACAAACACTCAGTTCGTCAGCTTGGCAGTGAGCTCACTGCCAAGCTGACGAACTGAGCTAACAGCAGCTACAGCTGTCAGCAGGTTACTTCACTGTCCATCATAAACTCTGTAAATCACAGAGAGTAACAGCAGCTAACAAACTGAACTAACAGCAGCTAACAGCAGCTAACAAATTGAGCTAACAGCAGCTAACAAACTGAGCTAACAGCAGCTCACAAACTGAGCTAACAGCAGCTACAACCTAAGCTCACAGCAGCTAGCAGGACCTGAGCTAACAGCAGCTAACATACTGAGCTAACATTAGCTAAGAGTGGCTAACAAACAGAGCTAACAGCAGCTAACAGACTGAGCTAACAACAGCTAACAAACTGAGCTAACGTGAGCTAACAGCAGCTAACAGACTGAGCTAACAGCAGCTAACAGACTGAGCTAACATGAGCTAACAGCAGCTACAGCTGTCAGCAGTTTACTTCACTGTCCCTCATAAACTCTGTAAATCACAGAGAGTTGAGGCGGAGCAGCCGGAGGCCATCAGAGGGAAAACCAGAAAACATTTCCTCCATAAAATATGATCCAGTTTCACCAGAATCAGTGAAATAGTTGCTGCTGTGTGACTTAGTGCCGTAAAGCGTTACGTACTTCTCCCGACCCGGAGCCCAAAGTTACATAGTGTGAGAACTGACGTACGAATGACAGAGACACCGTTCAGCTGATCACAGGTCAGTGTACGGTGACCTCATGTCTGTATCAGTTATTAAAGAATCATCTTCACCGGTTTAATTTCCATTTCAGCTCCAACAATAGCAGACGATGTCACAGCTCTGTGCATGAAGCTGTTTTAATTAAAACACTTCCCTTCCTGTTTGTTTTAAGTTGAGCGAGCTGAACTTTTCTAACTGCATTTCCATGGATACGGGCTCGACTCTCTCCCATTATAGCAACTGATGCCAGAGCAGCTGAGTGTAGCCACAGAGTCCATGTGACACACAGGAGGACAGAAATATATCTCCCTTTAATTGTCATTTCAATGTTTAATTATACTCTGCTGTGTCTTTAGCAGGTTCACTTGATAATGTTGCATGACAAAATGTTGCTTTACAAGAGTGTAATTAATCTTCATGAACTCTGAACACACACACACACACACACACACACACACACACACACACAGTAAACTGGGCCTCAGCGCTCAGCTCTCACCAATCATCTTGAAACAGGCGACAGTACACTTATAAATACACACCCATAAATACACAACACTATCTCTGTGAATTTTCGATGATGTTGTTTTTGTCAAGCCGATGTTTGTGCGCATGCACCTGTGTGTGTAGGTGTGTGTGTGTGTGTGTGTGTGCACAGGAAGTGAAGATAGATTGTGAGCATTCGAAGGTGCATGTTTGTCCTCAGTTTGTGTATATCTGCATACTGTACAGACACACACACATGCTCTGATGTCTCTGCAGAGACTAAAGGCCCCCTCTGGTGGCTCGTCCAAACACTGAAATCCCTGCAGAAAAACAGCCTCAGCACTTTGTCACCCGATGGGAATTAGCTCGACTAATAGTGTCAACACTTTCGCAGGAGTTTGGTGCAGAAAATGAAGTCGAGCTGTTGAATAACCTCAGCCGGTACACAGACACACTAACTGCCTCTGTAAACAAAACTGTAAAGAGTACGGTGTAGACCTGATCTGTGTGGAAAGTGTCATAATCTGCCAATCAAATCAAATTAAATAAAAAAAAGTGATTCCTTTACATCTCATACTCTCTTCTAGTTATCCTTAAAAAGCTTCACTGGTGTTAAATCATGTCCAGACTGCCTGGTAATTTGATGTTGTCATGGCATATTTAATATGGCTTGTAGTGTGTGTGTGTGTGTGTTCCCCTGTGCAACGTTCCTCATTGGTTCATAAGCGGCAACTTCTCGACCCCGCCAACCAGAGGAGCCCAATCAAGAGGAGCTATGTTATTTAAACTTGAAGCACCTGATCATCCGGGCAGATTGAGTTGTCTGTGGTGAAGGTTTCCTGGGATCATCTAATAAATATCTTTGTTTCCGACCTTATCATCTGGTTTTATGTCACTGCATTTTACCCCTCGAGTCGGGTTGGAATTCAAAATAAAGTTATTTTTGTGCTGCATGACGTTATAATGTCAGGACGATACTTGTTTTTTATTATGTTTTCCATTTTACCGCTGATGTTCTTCAATTTTACCAACATGATCTTTGTTATTACCAAGATATTACCAAGTGCTTTCAGTGTGATTTTTGCAGCCAGAGTTTTTCTCTTGTTGGAAGCTGAGGGTGTGGCAGAGTATTAATTTGGCTGCAATCTGCAACTTCACCACTAGGTGCCACTAAACCCTACACACTGGACCTTTAAGGTCTTGAGTGTTCCTTGATAAAAACCTCGTCTTTTTCCTTTGATTGCTCCCAGTTGTTACCTTGATGTTAGCAGCGAATAAGTACAACTATTATTTTAAAGTTAACATTTTGGTGAGAGCAAGCCAGGAGGAAACTTAGCTTAGCATAAAGACTGAAAGAAGGAAGAACATCGAAAGCTATTCCTCGGTGACGAGTGTCAAAGTTTTACATTTCTGTCTGTGGGCGGATTTGTCTCACTCTTGTCAAAGATAATCAGCTGGTTTTATTGTATCATGACAGCTCTAATGTTGATTTAAATCCACCTTTTGCTTCTCGTTCCCAGACGCTGTCACACACATGTCCTCCCCTCTCTTTGTGTCAGAGCAACCATCTGCCCATCAGGCCCACCACCGTCCATAAGACATCTGTCAAGAGGAGTCAGGGCTTAGTTTCACTTTCCAAAGATGACGATATTTGATAGGACGCAGTCGCCACATTGGGATAACGTGAGAACCAATGAATGTTTGTTTTCTGATAAAGACCCCCAGAGCCTGAAGCCTCCGTGATCACAGCAGAGCGTGGCTCCATCCTGGTGTGAAGAAACTGAACTTTCAGTGGTGGATGTTCAGTTTTTTGAAGAGTTTTGGGACGCATCCATGAGGTAAAACCGTCTTACCTTCAATACAGTATTCGTGTGTGAACCTTGTCTTAGATATTCGTGTGTGAACCTTGCCATAGATATTTGTGTGTGAACCTTGCCATAGATACCTTCTGCAGGAGGATTCCCTCTATGTAATGGTTACATTATACACTGTCACACTTTAAAAGGTGTAAAGGTATCCCACCAATAGCGGTGTGTGTTTCAGTCGACGTGATGTTTGACTAACTTCTATTACACTGTGACATGTAGGAGTGACTCAGTGACTTCTATTTATAGTAAAACATTAGTTGTATTTCTTCAAATATAGACTCTAATCTCTCTAATCATAACTAATAAGATTTCAATTGTTTTGATGTTGTCATTGTTATTTATTATGCTAATGATCTGTGCCCAGAGTCTCCTGGGAAATTCATTAATCCACACCAGTTTTATTGGAAATAAATCAATCAAATGCTGTTTTTGTTGCCAAGGTGACAACACACGCAGATGAGAGCAGGATCGACATGGCGCCCCCTGCTGTGGACTTATACTGCCATCAGTTTCTACCCAACACCTTTGACCCGACCCGGTGCAGCTCCTGCCTTAGGCCTGATCACATGCACGTCAGCAGCAACACGACCGCCACCGCCGCCGCTGCTGCTCCTCAGCAGGACGGGTCGCAAGAGTGGGTACGTATCAGTCATTCAGGAGGTTTGTGCATCACTGCTGACACCAGAACCGAACCATCCACCTCCACCACATCAGGATTTAAGATTATTGATCAGGCAAACAGGAATATAAAGTCTGCCTGTATCTATTCCAAAGACGTGAGTTTGCACGGCTGTCACAGAGTCACATACTGACTTTCCATTTATATATTCTTATGAAACAGCTTTGTCATGTTTTCATATCTGAGCAACACTGGACCACAAACAGGATGAGCTACAAAACCATCCACCACCTAAAAGTCCAGGACTCCAGACACCAGATTGCTGGATGCAAATAGATAATTCTGCACCAGAGTTAATGAGTTAATTTAAGGTTTTATTATTGATATAACAAAAATTATCCACCAGTACTTTATGATTCCTGCTGTTTAAGGCACGAAAACAACTTTTCATTTTGGTTTTCTGCAGTAAATAATGATAATGGTGACAGAAGTACTGTTTAAATTCATTCTACATGATTCATACTATTAGTGTTTCTCACAAGTCAGGGATTGTGAATTTATCGGCTGAAATTACACCTGAAACAATAATAATTCAAGTGGATCTGTTTGAACACAGGCACCCTGTGAAAGAGTCTTTAATATACACATACATGATATGATGCTAAGAGACTGAGGTGAGTTGGGCGAACAGGTCCAAAGTAAAAACAGATAATCCACGTGGAAGATGTGGAAATAAACGTTTCTGCAAACGGAGACTGAACTTTCAATCCTAAAGTTTCTTGGATTAGTAACAATGAAGGATTTTGGTGTCATCATTTTCTTTCACAGCCAGCTTCATGCAATCATAGTTACATGTAACATTTATTAATACAGCAACACATGCAGCTAAGATTACACATATAACACGCTGAGGTCAAAATCTATTATGACAGCGTGAATGACCGGGGTCAAGTGCTTTTTAATGACTTGCTACCGTTCAATAGGACAGGTGCGATAAAAGCCGCACGGCGAGGCGATGATGTCAACCTATAACACAATCACCAAGTGAAACTGCTGTGGAGGTGGGAGAAGGATGACATGACGAGGTGGCATTTGATTCTGTATCATTAATTAATGAAAAGCTCATTACAATCCATGGGGAATGGGCTGTAATCTGACACATGCAAACACGTCCCCCACACACACAACACTGTGCCACTTACATTAAACTGTGCAGTGGAATAAAAGTCAAGAAAGTTGGATTTTATTAGATTAATTGCTGTAATTACTTTAATTTGATCTGGAAACAAAAGATGATCTTTAAACTCTGACCCAGTCAAAAGATCGAGAACCAAAACAAACAAAACTTTCGTCGTCTGTCGATAGAACCGAAGAAGGGATTAAGATAAAGATGGGGAAAGAAGTGGAGTGGGCGGTTCTGGTAATGCAAAAGCACTAGAGCAATGAAATAATGATGAGCATGACCAGAGACTAGCTTAAGTTACGTCCTGTGCAGTCTAAAAGTATTGGCTTAGCTCTATAACGAATGGAGAGAGGGAAGGAGAGGAGGTGAAGGAGGAGGAGGACAGGCTCAAAGCCTTGAAAGCAGATTTGGCTGAAGGACAGTGAGAAGTCACAGTAAGTGAAATATGTCTTAAAGTTTTGACTTGGGGTGTTAGTTGGTTATATATTAGTGTCTGCGGGGTGAGCTCATGTTGCTTTGTGGTGATTGTTATTGGGTTAAAAGAGAGCAGGCATCAGGTAGGTGCTGTGTCCAGCTTTCCTTCAGTGATCCTGCTGATGTAAATCAACATGGATGTCCAATTTATGGCTAAATATTCCCACGAAAAACAATTTCTACAATCAACTTGACAATTCTGACTCTTCAGTTTTGATCCTGTGTCTTTCTTGTGACACACTCTGACGGCACAGACCGGTTTGATTCTCTCTGAGTTAACCTGAAATGTTTTTAAAAATGTGTTTCTGTGCTCCACAAACCAGGAGGCAGATGATGATGATGACGATGATGATGATAATCGTGCCCTTTCTGAGGTGACCACAAGTGCCAGTAGTGATGACGTCAGTGGTGGTTGGAGCTACGAATGGAGCCTGGTCCAGAGTCTGAGTCCTGAGTGGGAACTTAATATCTGTGACACTGACATACAATCCAGGTGACTGTATCCTGTATCCTGATTTTAGAAACTACTTTTTCTAACCGCGAGCACAGATAAACCATGAAACAACACAATCCTAGACCTGTGGGGTTAATGTTAGAGCTTAGACCTGGAGCACTAATCAATATTTTTATGCTGACAATTGATTTACATGACTGAATATAGTTTTAAAAAAAGGTCACTTAGAAATATTACCCTGCACCCTTAAACATAAAGGTTCAAGTTGCTTATGGTGATGCTGTTTCAGTTCTGCAAGGAACCTTTTACCTGTTGGTTCTTCAAAGAACCAGTTGCTGCAAGATTATTGGAGATAAAAAAGGTGACTAAAATAACTCTTTTTTTGTATCCAGTTCAACCAAAAATGGTTCTTAAGGGGAAAAAAGGTTCTCCAGAGAACTCATCAAGAACCAGTTTTCTTCGTGTTGTGTATGTTACCTTCTAAACATCACCCAGACAAAGTTAGCTGCTGAACCTGGCAGAGCATTTAGCAGGTGAAGAGACAGATATTTCCCTCTGGAGGTGGTGGAGACCAAAAACAGAGCTCGAAGGAGACTATGGGACTTTCTTCAACGACCTAAATTAATGCTCTGTAACTCTGTAACTTTATAAGGTGATTGACGTGAATTTTGAAGTTTTCTCTCCAGTGTTTTGGACTGCAGTACCGATTTTTAACTGTTACACATTGCTCCTTTAAGTTCTGATAGCAAAGATTTAACTCACAACTGATCAGCTGTTTTCCACTGGCTTCATTGGCTCCACATAGATCACAGATTCATGCAATTACTGGAAATCTGGTTTAAAAAGTTGCGTTACATTTGGATGGGAACATGTTGTGTCGTGCAGCTTGTTCAGCTGCCCGAGTCAAATCGCGCTTATGTCATCTTGCAGTGGATTAATCAGCACAAAGCTTGTATTATGGGCAAATTCATATTTTGGCAGTCCTAAATCCAGGAGCAGGAAGAAAGAGGCGTTTGAGTGTTTCTCTCTTCAATACTCAAATATCATGCAATGTTTTGTGTGCACGCTGCACACAGTACGCTCACATCTGAAGCTGGTTTGTGATGCAGAATATGAAAGCATTACAGAGGCTAATGTTAGTGAGCATTCACATGACCGTGACATGTTGGGCAAACAGGGCAAATCTAATGGATGTGCTCTTTTCTGTTGCAGCCCTGCTTTTGATAATTAGATTGATAATCAGACTGTTTTACCGTTTTCATCCATGCATCCTAAAATGAGATGATTGTAAGATTATTTTGTGAAGATTTGGTTCTGCTTTATTCATTGCTCGACCTTGTACTACCCTCCTTCAGCTCTCCAAATCATTGGGACTGTCCAGAGAGGAGCAGATCCCCCAGCCCGGAGAGGCTCTGTGTGGCCCAAAGAGATATGACCCGGTTGGATCCATCTCCCCACCGTGGCACTGAAAGCTCCTTGATGGACGAGAGGAGGGACAGATCCCGCCGGACATCAGGTACAGTCATCGATGTACAATGCACCATAGGACTCTCTTACAGGCTCCATTTGGAGGCACTGACCTCAGGTGCTTGTCTGATTTTCAGAGTCCAGAGGACCCAGGGAACAGGAGAGTGGTTACTTCTCTCCAAAAAGAAGAGGTGATGGTGAGCAGCAGACGGAGGAAGACAACAAACCGCGGTATCGTTACTATGAAAGGGGGCATGCTCTTCCAAGCAACTATGTCCTTGAGCCCAAAGCCTGCGTCCCCTACAGGAACGTCAACCTTGGCGTACCTTCCCAGAGGAGAAACCCAGAGACGTACATGCTGGAAGCTTGGAGAAGTGAATCCCCAGAAAGGTACTCGTACCACTCCAATTTTAGACGAGGAACTGAATCTGAGAGGAATTCAC
This sequence comes from Larimichthys crocea, assembly GCF_000972845.2. Lineage (NCBI taxonomy): Eukaryota > Metazoa > Chordata > Actinopteri > Sciaenidae > Larimichthys > Larimichthys crocea. The sequence goes on from NC_040020.1 coordinate 9,066,333, forward strand.
CATCACGTCACTGCTCCGTGAGTCCAGACCGCTACAAGTTACCTGAATCTCCTGTGGGAACCCAGCGAGGGAGCTCCGTCCCCAGGAGTCAGGCTCGGTCTCACACCTCATCTCATCACTCTTCTCAGCTTCCATCACATGGTGCTTCACGGCATACATCCGGCAGGTCCAGTCCGTCCCGCAGAAGGGGGTCCAATGCATCTCGGACGATTTCACCATCTCGGGCTACCCCTTCTCACAGGCGCCCAGACTCTTTACATTTACAGAACGGTGATTACGATGCTCAAAAGGCATGTAGTCGAGAGTCGAGGAGTCCATCGCAAGCTTCAAACAAACACAGCTTGGACTCTGAGAAGCTCTACAGGAATCTGGAGTCTATCTCCCGCCGTGGATCCGTCCAGCAGAAGTCTTATGAGGGTTCTCGAGGATCTTCTCGATCCAGAACAGCTGTCAACAGCTCAGCCAACACTCGCTCTCGCAATAGCCGTGAAGTATCACCGCCCAGGAATGGCTACGGTACACAAAGTCATACCCCACAAAGGGAGCCATGCTCCACAGATAGCAGGCTGAGTCCTTCTCAAGGCTCCTGGCAGGGGTCCTCACACTCTATACTCAGCCTCCCTCCCTCCCATGGTTCCTCCTCATCGAGGCGAGGTGCAGACTCTCAGGTGCTCGGTGGATCGCCGTCACATGTTGCAGTCACAGAAACTGATAAGGGCAATGAGGTGAATAATACGGTTGGCGGAGACAGAAGCAGGAGCAACGTGAGGCGAGGCATGGAGGCCTTACTGATCTCTGAACCTAAGAAGACTGCAGTGGAAGTAGAGGAGGTACGTATATCAAGTATAACTAGCTCTTAGCCAAGCTGGGAACATGGAGATGTCAAGTACTGAAACAATTATTCATAGCTGCCATGAAATTTAGTTCAAATATTTACAATCCTTGGAGAACCAAGCTGCTGGCTTGACTGAGTTTTCTCATATATTTGAGGTGGGGATGACTATGGACGACTACATCGTCCTGGCTGATATTCCAACGATCCACCTGGAGTCGGAGGAAGAGGTTCCAGGAATGAGGAGGAGGAACCAGAGTCCCAGCCCATGCAGGGATCAGAAGTTAAGGACCTACAGGTCAGTGGTGCTGTACAGTATCATGGTTTAGCATCATCACTGAAGTCCATGCATCAATTCTGCAAAGAAAGTTAGTTATGGCCTTTGCAGAGGTATGTGAAAGTTCACATAGAGAAAAAGAGGAAGTTAATTGTGGCTATTTTAGCGTCTATAATTGTTCTTGTGTGCTTCCTCTATTTAGCTTCTCTAAATGAATTTGTCTCTGAAGGCATCAAGATGAACCAGACATCCACAGCTCAAGGATCGAGTCAGACGAGAGGGGGAGAGGCAGAGAGAGAGGCCGAGACAGGCGAGAGAAATGTCGGGAATCCGAGAACGGACGATCATCTCGAAGACAGTCGACCACGTCCGTTCACACGCAGGTACGGTGTGATGACAGCAGACGAGTTCACAGTGAAATCCGCATTGAAACAACAGAGCTGATCGTCCTTTATTCTGCCAGAGTTCAGATAGTCAAAGTGGAAAACACAGATCTTCAAAGGCGAAGGAGTGCCCGCAGACGCAGGTGAGCACGGTCCCGTGACTTTCTGCATCTGTAGAAATCACATGAGTGTTTGGAGGAAAAATGGGTCATTCATACATTCATTCTAAAGTAGCTCCCTGATATTTATTTCAGCTCTTTTACCTCAGGCTCCCATCTCACTGAAGCACCTTGCACAAAAAAAAAAAATTCCATTAGTTAGCACTCTTATGTTTTAGGGCAGCGTGTTCACATGATTTATCATCCTTATTAATAGATTCGAGGATGGTTCAAGCCACTGCATCCTGCAGTGTCAGTGCATAAAGCTGCTGAGTCAACAGAGAGAGAGAGAGAGAGGGGACGGTCACAGAAAACATTCAAAATGTTATTTCACTGCAGAGAATCACATGCAACCGTGCAAAAAGTTGCAATAGTTCAGAAACCCTGCAGAACATTTCTAGATATTAATGAGAGCTGAAGTGATGGGTGTATTCATGACCTTCTCTTCTCATCTCACACCATGCACCTTTCTCAATGTCTCTTTCTTTCTCTCCTGCTCATAACACACACTGGACTTCATGGTGCATGCACGGTGAGTATTTTATGTTGCTTTGTAGCCTGCTTAATGATCTTTTGTGACTTCCTCTTTCTCACGTTAAACAATGACAATCGCGGTTCCCACCCTGCAGCACGCTTCCCATTTTTCAGGCTTCAAAGTTCGGCCTGCCTCCTCTGTGCACGCTGCAGAACCATGTACAGTAGTAATCTCACAGAGACACATGACTCACGTCTGCCTTTGACAGTTTCCGTTTCCTGTAGTTTGACAGCGAAGTGTGAGACGGAAAGCACCACAGAACGTTCTCAAAGAGCTTCCTCTTGATGCTTTAATTGCAGGTGTTACTTCTCGAAGGGATGGATGTCCAGACTGGATGAACACGGCGAGGTAAATGCAAATTTATGAAGCCGCTCTTCTCATATTTGTCATTTTCTATTCTAACTCCTGTTGGAACCACACTCTCACACCCCGACAGATGTCACGACGGTGACACATACTCAGCAAATGAATTGAATGTTCATGTTTTCTGTGTTTTTTTTGCCCAGTGGAGGAAACACTGGTTTGTTCTGGGTGATACTTCGCTGAGGTTCTACAGAGACTCGGAGGCTGAGGAGGTACGACCTGACGATTTCTAAGAACATTTCCAGGTTTTTTGGGTCTTTTGGTTACAAACTTATTTGTTGCTGTGTTGCAGTCGGACGATCTGGACGGAGAGATCAACCTGACGTCCTGTGTGAATGTGTCAGACTGCGACGTAGAGAACAACTATGGACTCCAAATACAAGTATGTATTTACTGTACTTGCTCATTGTGTTGTACAGTACGGCATCAGGCAGATGGACAGACACACACACACACACACACACACAAACACCTCCCCCCATTTCCACGTCAATTACATGTTTGGCTGCTTCCTGTTTAACAGTTTGTGTGTGTGTGTGTGTGTGTGTGTGTGTGTCTTTGCTCTGTCGTTTGATCTCCTGCAGACAAAGAGAGCTGTGTTCACCCTCTCTGCTATGACCTCGAGAATACGGCGGAACTGGGTGAAGTTACTAAAGCAGGCGATCCAGAACAACACGCAGTGAGTCTGACTTTATCCTGGGAGACAGCGCCGCAGGAAGTAATCAGGTCCACGAGTCAAAGAGGCAATAACACAAAGTAAAAATACTCCATTACAAGTAAAACATTGAAATGACACTTCTTACACACACGTGCATATTATAAACAGCTAAGATAAGTTAAATGTGAAACTTGCACTGTAGCATCGTGGCTGACCACACACTGACAAAGCATGAAGCAGTACAACGTGAACAGACCAAACGATATCACCATGCTTTATATAAAACTATACCGATCACATGATATCTCAGTGGTCGGCGTACATTTAAAGCTCCGGCCTGTGTAACCATGTTCAGTGTTCTTGGTGTTGAAGACGTTCACACAGTCTTTTAAATAAAAGTCCAGACACAAAATTTGAGCTGGAGCTGAACTCTGAGGTCTTTAAATCCAATCCATTGTTTGAGAGATCGCCATGAGCGAAACATTTCACATATCTGAAATCAAGAATTCTACAGTAACCCAGATAGGGAGTGTTTTTCACGACAGTACACTTGGAAGCGTCACCAACTAGATGCCACTAAATCCTACACAGGATTTGACTGTTGTAGTTGGTTCAGTCGAAACAAATTTGAACAATTGTATATTCAGAGCATCATCGTGTACTTAAAATCTGAATTTGTGAAGAAAATAGTAACTAAAACTGTCAAATTAATGCAGTGGAGTAAAAAGTGCAGTATTTAATCTGTAGTAGTACTCAAGTACATCTTATCTAGAGTTAGTGGTGAGCTTGTCCATGGCGGACTCCGTGGAAGAGGACCTTTCCCTCTGTAGGTTTTTATTTTCAGATGATTATACAGGATTGTAAACATAGTTATAGCATATCATGATCAGTTTCTACAGAACCCTATATTCTACACACTGGACCTTTAAGTACGGCACAATGTAAAAAATATATTAATTTATGGTCACATGAAGATTAAATTGATTTAAAGTAAACAAAAACAGTTAAAAGACACAATATTTAAGTTATAACACTGTAAAATACATAAAAACACATTATATCTATATATTTACTTTAGCTGCTCAGATTTATTGCTGGAATAAAATAAATATTATATATAAATAAATCTGTGAAAGAGGGAAAGATGCCAGATAAGTCATAAATTCAGTCATAAATTGGTGACCTTATAAACAGTCCTAAATAATCTATCTCACTTATAAATAATCTCACTTGAAGGTCCTTTCAGTAGCTGTAAAATAATGAATAAGTCTATCATTTGATCATGGACATTGATCATCATTTGGACGTCCCACATGGTGAATATTTGATGTTTATCATGTTATATTCAGCCAAATATTCTGAAATCCTGTGATTAAAAAACAGGCTTTGACCTGAAGATTCCTGAACACTGCAGAAATGCAGACAATGTGATTGGGTGGTCTGCCTGCAGTGAAGCCCCTCTATCATCTTTCCTCTGATGTGTAACACTACCCTCCTGCCTTTCCCTTATTCTGACCTCAGCCAATCAGACACCGGCAGCGAGAAAGAGAACCCTCTCTCCCGGAGACCGTCGTCATGCCAACCCCCTGCTCGGTTCACCTGCAGGGACTCTGGCTATGAACCGGCCACTTCCACCTCCGCCAGCACAGCTGCAAAGTCCCACCGGACCGCCGACCACCATCATGACCAAGTGAGTGTAGACGGGGATCTGGACGCAGACTTATCTCCAGCCAGTCAGAGGGAGGAAGGGGAGGGCTGGGACCGCGAGCAAGCGAAGCGATTGGAGGAGAGGAACAAGTGGTTTGAGGAGGGGGTTCCCTTCAGTGAGATGGGCAGCAGGTGGGACTCCATGGAGCTGAAAAGGGGGAATGTGCCTGTCCCTGTTATTGAGACCCTGGACTCAGAGGTCAGCAAGAAGTGGGCAGAGTTGGAGACGCTGTCATTTAGTAGCATGACAGCACAGTCTCTCATTGGAGCGCAGGCTTATCAGTCAAGCACCCCACAGACTCTGGTTAGCTCCCAGACGTATCAATCGAGCCCCGAAGAGGCCGAACAGTCAGAAACCGATATGTCAAGCTCAAAGGGAGCTCTTCCATCCATGAATGGAGCCCAAAACGTTCAAACAAACACAGCTGAAGCACTCCAGAAGGAGGTAAGAAACATCTACCGGTCGCTCCTTTAAATGAGGATGTTTACAATGCAAGGAAATGATGCACATCTCCACCCTCTCCCAGGCCCTCTCTCTTCGAAAGCAGGTGGAGAGCATTAAGAGGGAGCGTGCAGCCATGGGGATAGAGGTGGACAGCCCGTGCGGCCCCGGGGCGCCCTGCAGGGCCAGACTAGAGGCAATGGAGGTAGCCCATCGGAAAGCACTGCAGGAGCTACAGGAGAAACATGCAGGGGAGGTCAGAGAGCTGGAGGAGCGGAGAGACAGGGTGCTGCAGGAGGAGAGCCAGACGGCTGCCAAAGGTAAAGTATCAGGCTTACGGTGGCTCAGAAGGGACGGTTTGACTCACTATTAACATGACTAACTAACTGTCCATTAAAGCTATGGAGGCTCTGAGAGCAGCCCACAGAGAGGAGCTGCAGAGGGAGGTGGAGAAGGCCAGGAGGTTGGCCGGAGGAGGCGCACACATGGATACTTCATCCAGAGGCCACATGTAAGTTTATCACAGTCGCTCAGTTGCTCTCCATCTCACGGGGCTCTCGCTGCAGGCTCAAGATGTTCACCAATCCATGACCGTGACCCCTTGCATGAATTTACTCCGTAACTCGTGTGTTTGTGCTCGTCAGGCCCCAGGCGGACGTCTTCCACAGCGAGTTAGATGTGCTGTCAGAACGATACTCCGAGAAATGCCTGCAGCTGAGCCTCACCGAGCAGAGCAGCAAGGGCCGCGAGACCGAGCTCGGCTGCAAGGAGAGAGAGCTGGAGCAGCTCAGAAGAGAGAACCAGGTTCAGATACATATGAAGCTGCAACATTAAGAAGCATGCGACATCACATTGTTTCTGCACGTTATAATTTGAGCTGAAACTCTTTTTTCAGGAGCTCAAGGCCAAACTGGCAGAAGAGATCAGCCGCATGCGTTACTTCATCACGGGTCAGAGGTCGGACGTGGTATCTCCTGGCAACGCTGAGCGCTCTGCGTCAGAAGTCGAGGTATCGATGGAAATAAGTTCAATGGTTGTGACTGAATTAGATCCTACGTAATCTGAACTCGTGAAAGTAGGTGATACTGAAACATCTTTAACCTCTTGATGCATCCCAACCCAGTTTAGTTTACTGCACCTAAAATATGAAGTTGAAGGACAAATGTTGTCATCACGGGGAAGGTGGACAACAACATTTGACGTATGTGCTGCGGGAGTTTGAACCCGCTGTAATAAAACTAATTGATTGAAGCGTTTTTACTGATTTGCCTCATATCCCTGGTTATGACTCCCCCGCTGAAACACTGCCACTTGGTAATATTTATTTTATTCTTGGTTGGCCTCATTTGTGTTGAGCGTCTGTGGTCGGTCACATTGTAGAGCAACACATACTGCCATCTACTGCCTGAAGCACAGAGCATGTTTCAGGAGGAGAGGTTACTGAGAGGCTAAAATACTCCATTACAAGTAAAAGTCCTGTGTTCAAAATCCAAAGTATATTATAGTTATTGTTACTGATACACATTTTACTCTTGTAGCTGGACAGCAGGAGCAAATCTTATCTGCTTCCTCCCACAGTCCAAAGACATGCTGCACTTCACAGGTTAATTGGTGGCTATAAATTGTCCATAGGTGTGATTAAGAGTGAAAAAAATATATATATAAAATCTTAATCAGCAAAGTATCTCTATAGTAGATGTCTAATACATGTAGGTGAGTAAGAAGTACGAATGTTCCCTCTGAAAAGCAGTGGAGCATGAAGGAGCGAGTCAGTAAAACTGTACAGAACCTACTGTACTCAATTACTTTCTACTATTGTCCCTCATGCATAATGACTTCCTATTAATATATATAGAACATTTTTAATATCTTCTGTATCAGTAATTTTCCTCATTTCGTCTTTCAGACTCTACTGAGGGCGAAAGACAACGAGGTGCAGTATCTTAAAAAAGAGATCAGCTGTCTACAGAATGAAGTGCAGGCTCTCACCAAGGTACGCTTCATGATCTGACCTCCTGAACTACACAGATGATGAAAAATAACGCACTTTAATTCACACTCTCGTCCCTGTTTGGCCCTAATGTGTCTTCCATGTTTATCTCAGGAGAAAGACGCCGCCATTGAGCGCTATAAGGAGGCCTATGTGGAGCTGAGTGACACGAGGGGTCGCAGCCAGCTGGAGATGGGCTCCCTCAACGAACACTTGAGACTGGCCAACGCCGCACTTCAGGAGGGAGCGAGGCAGACCTGACAGACGAGGACGACCTCTAATGAAACTTAACTTATATTAATATTTGCTGTAATCGCTGGAGAAGAGTCAGAATTATGGCAGCTACCGTGTACTTGAAAACCACCAAAGACTGTTAAGATTAAACAACAACAAGAGTTTCTTCATGTGCAATCGACTCCGTTTATTGAGTGACAGACACAAACATGCAAACAAGAGTGAAGGCGTAACTTGACTTTTAGAACGCCTCACATGATATGATATTTCTTAAAAATGATTTTAGTGAAAACAACATAAATAGCAGAGGAGAGAGGACGGAGATGGGCGGAGGTAAACAGCGTCAAAGTGTCCCATCGTCCGCCGTCTTCCTTGTGCTGGCTGGTTTGCACCCTGTGGATGTGAATAAAAACAAATGTCACCATTCATCATCACTGCAAACGTACTACACAAACTACACAAGGAGCTGACACGCCCTTCACACATGGATAAGACTGTGTGTTCTTAACCGACAAGAGTTTAAAGGTTAAATAAGGAGCGGCTAATGTTGACTTTACCTTTTTTTTTTTTTGACGTTAGCTCAGTCGTCGTCGTCGTCATCCTCGGGGACGAAGATATCGTGCTCCTCCAGGAGAGCGGCAAAGTTCTTGCTGATCAGAGTTCCCACATACAGGAAAGGCACCACCACAATTGTCATGCGGATAAGACCAAAGGGTGTCTGGAAAACATACAGAGGAGCGACCGCATGAAAACTAAGAGTTCATTCACACACGAGCTGTCGGATTCTGCAGATATGAGGCGCAACAAAGGCGAAATCTGTCGACTAAAACATTATCCAAGGGTCGTATGCTGCATTTACAAACATTTGCAAGCCCAAAACTTTGCATGCTGTAATATCAGTTTATATTTTTACTGTAAAAGCTCTAAATTAAAGCACAATATCACCATATTTATCATCTTATGATGGTCCTACTCAACTCAAACTTTATTTATAAAGCACATTTAAAAACAACTGACGTTGTGCTGTACAGGTTAATACAAATAATATACATGTAATACATATAATGCCATAATTACAAAAGGTTAAGATAAATGCTAAGGTGTGTTCTTAGGGAGGATTTAAAAACCTCAAATGATCCGGCAGATCGGACGTGCCAGGGCATGTTATTCCAGAGCCGAGGGGCCGCCACAAAGGCTCCTTTGGTTTTCAGTTTGTTTTTTTTAAGATTTTTTTTTTGGGCCTTTTATGCCTTTATTGATAGTACAGCTGAAGATAGACAGGAAGCAGAGAGAGGGGGAGTGACACGCAGTAAATTAGCCGTCCGATGCAGGATTTGAATTGGGGACTATAGCCTCCACACACAGGGCGGCTGCCTAAACCCACTACGCTACCGCCCGCCCCAGTTTTGTTTTAGGGGCGACCAGTAGCAGCTGACTCGAGGATCTCAGAGTTCTGGCGGGGGTGTGGATATGAAGAAGCTCGGTCAAATACTGGGGGGCTGAGCTGTTACAAGCTTAACAGTAAAATTTTAAAATCTGTTCTAAAAGTGCAGGCCAGAATAAAGCGAGTTGCAGTAATCCAATCTCGTATTAATTAATTACTAACTTGACATCCTGTTTTGGAGATGTGTCAAAGTTTAAAAGCCTTAATTATCTCAGGATATATTCCTACGTTAATGTGATTATAATTGGACTCATCCAGGGCGTGCACACCCTGACTCTCGCCCAGTGTCAGCTGGGATTGATAAGGATGGGCGGGCACAGAAAATGGATGTGCACAAGCACAAGCTTGAAGCAGGCAGTGTAAATACAGAATAGGATGCAGAGAGAGTGTTTGCCCTGTAGCAGCTTAATCAATAAAGGGACTAATTATCATATTGCAACTCTTTGATTTGGCTCTTTAGAGACATTTCCTTGTTTTATTTGTCTAAGAAAAGGTAGATTAGAGGCTACTAATGATGATTATCCTGACATGGCACAGTATTATTATTTTAAAACAACTCCCTAGGCCTAATTTAAACGCATTGGACACTATATTGTAATATAGCATGCAGCCTATGCTTTCTTTCCTTCCTTCCTTGACTCTAAAATGTGTAATAGTTTAAATCAAACTATTAAAAATCCAATTAAAACTGCATCTAATCTTCTAAAATGTTTATTTTAATATGCTAAAATCAGGAAGTAAAGTACGCCTGACATTCGTTGTAAACACACACGTTCATTGGCTGCCCTGACTAACCGAAGGCGCATCCTGTGTTCCTATTCGCTACAGCTGCTGTCAATCCAGGCATTAAGCCCCGCCCATGGGTGTCACTCATATATATATATCATGTCGGGTTTTTTTTCCAGTCGGAACCAAACTCACTTTGTCCGGTTTTGGTAAGATGGCTCCCGAACCTGTCGATACCGCGGTCCTGCTCTGGGTCAGCCGGGATATGTTCGGTGTTTTGGAGCCGGTTCCGCGGCTCATGAGCCCCATGTTTGTGAGCGAGAGGCGCAGCGGGAGCCGCAGTATACTCGTCGCCATTTTTCCCCAGTATGTTTGACAGACAGTGACGGTCTCTAAGGGCGGGAACGGGATGACGTAAGAGGGCGGGTCGTGACGTAGACAGCGACGTATCATTTAAATAAATATTAAATTATAACACAACATTTTGATTCATTAATCACTTATACACATGTTTATACTGTATAAAGTATAAAATATATATTTTTACTTCCTCATTCAAATTTACATATTTGTTTATTCTCTTTACAGTAACACACACACACACACACACACACACACACCCAAAGAACACACACACACACACAAACACTTAGACAGGATTCCCATCTCTAACAATAAAACAAGTCCAAGAAACAACAAGAAAGAAACAAGTAAAAACATCTTCATTGTTCTTACAGGACAAACTGTGGAGGTGTGCAGCCAAATAATAAGCATATAGATAATTTAATAATTCTGATATAAAGAGGTCTAAAGTTTAGTGATCAGAAGCCAACACCTCTTTTATAGCTATCCTAGCTTATTTAATTTTCAAATAAATAAAAATACAAAAAATAATTTATAGGAACTTAATAATAATAGAACTGAATAAAAGTAATTTAATTAATTTAAAATGTTTTTGTCCATTAGATTTCTGTTAAAATTACCTAATATGATCTTAGATAGTTGAAGAAAGTCTGAATATGATGATAATACACCGCATGTTTATCTACCAGACTGACCAGACTGAAAGAACTTGCCTGTAAAATTGATCAGAAATATTTTATTACACAATAAAATAAAAAATATATATACATAGGAAAAGACTAATGATATATTAATATTCAATATTAAATATTAATCTATAATTTATTATATATTAAATATATAATACAAAGTGATAAAATAATAAAAATAAAATAATATAAGTAATATAATAATATTGATAAATAAAAGATTAATATTATATATATTTAATTATTATTAAAATATATTGATTAAGGGGATAAAAAAAACTATCACACGAATAATAAAATTTTGATTGAAACAAATAAAAATATTAACACTAGATTTATTAGTTATTTTAATATTTAAATATCTACTATTCAAGAGTGGACCAAATAAAAATAAAAAATACAATATAAAATAGTCATTTGATAATAAAAACTATTTAAATTAACATATAATTTATTTATATATTAAAATATATATTATTCAAGTTGATAAAATTAAAATAATAACAATAATTGTTATTATTTCCTGACATTTTTACCGCCTCCGGTGTAACGTCATCACTAACTGAACGCGCGAGGCCAACTGCAGCACTTCCTCGAGGCGGAGGCACGAGAGAGACAGAGCGCGCGCGCGCGAGGCAGAGAGTGAGAGCGCGGCACGCGGCGGCGCGCACGGAGGGGAAGTGGAAAGACGGAAGAGCGCAGGACGCTGAAATAAAACTTGCCAACTTCACGCTAACTGTCTGAGGATACACGTAGAGCAAACGGTACCGAAGAACCGGGATAGTTCTAGTTAACGAACCGTCTCTAACGTCCGGGCAGCTCGACACACGCGGACACGGACCGGCACCGACTCCGGAGCAGTTTTCAAACAGACGTTACACGAAGTCATCCGCCGTTACAAAGTCACGTTCAGCCGGCGTTAAAGTGCTGAGACACCCGCGAATCTGTCCCGGTACACACGACCGGCTCGCTGGCTCGGTGGGACTCGAGCTTTTTTGTTCCCTCCTTGTGGGAAAAGTTGCCGGTGGTTGCTGGTTGCCGGTTGCTGGTCGCTGGTCGCTGGTTGGTGGAAGCCAGCGAGGCCTACAGTGTGAGGAGGCTGCATGTGTGTGACACACACACACACACTGAAGCTAAAACATGTCGGCCCAGGCTCAGATGCGAGCGATGCTGGACCAGCTCATGGGGACCGGGAGAGACGGTGAGTACAGGCCGGGTTTGTGAGCTCTGAGGCCGGGGTGTGTTTTTAAAAACAGCCGGGGGCTGGTGTTAGCATTGAAGCTAACCAGCCTGCCACACAGTGACAGGGGGGGAGCTAACATGTGGCTAAGCTACCTGTTGTTTTTGAGTTTGAGTCTCCTGAAAACATATTAATAACATTTAAACAACGTACTCTGTCGTGTTTAATGTGCTGTTTTCCTCATGACTCTCCTGTTATCAGACTGCTGAGCTGCTCAGGTAAATAAAGGAGCTAACATGTCTGTTCTTCTCTGAAGGAGACACCATGAGGCAGAGAATCAAATTCACAGATGAGCGAGTCTGCAAAAGTCACCTCCTGGATTCTTGTCCTCACGACATCCTGTCCGGCACTGTGAGTATCATGTTCATACACACAGATACACACTATCATGTGTCATATATATGTGTATATATATATACGGTACAGTCTGTGGTCGTTGGTTTCAGGTGCACATACATAAAAGTGCAGATGTTTCCCGTCTTGTCTTAGGATGAGCTCGAAGCCAGAAAACGAGAAGCCGCAGTACCGGCACAGGCGAGCGGTGCTGTCAGCTGATGTTTGGGCTCGTTGGACTCCAGCCAGATTCTGCCTGTAAACACCCGAGCGCAGCTTCTAACTGTCCAATTACTTTCTGTAATCAGGGAGGCTGTTAAATTTAAAAAAAAAGAAAAAAGGGGAGCTCCCGATCTGACGATGATGAGCGTAAACACCCTGACAGAGTCGGCACTTTTAACCTGAAAATCACTGTTTGTTTTCTCAGAATCAATATGCCGGAGTACAACGTTAACGTAAAGATTACTCTGTGACTGATGGTACAGTCGGTGTTTAAGACCTGTTCCTGCAGCGTTAAAGGGCGTCATGTTTACAGACTCTTAACGTGACGCCGTGATAGGGAATGACCGGCACATATCACAGATGAGGAAGCGTACAAACACAATCAAATCAGATTTTATTTGTACAGCCTAAAGTCACAAAGTACATTTTCCTCTGAGGCTTTACAATCTGTACAGGGAGTGACACCCTCTGTCCTTAGACCCTCGGTTCCAGTGAGGAAAAACTTGCCCACAAAAAACTTTTAACAGGGAAAAAAGGTGGAAGAAACCTCAGGAAGAGCCACAGAGGAGGGATCCCTCTCCCAGGACGGACAGACGTGCAATGGATGTCACGTGTACAGAACAAATCAACACAAACATATTGTACAATTACAATGACTGATTCTATTCTAGATTTAACAGGGAGTCAATGCAAGGAAGCCAAAATGGGAGAGATGTGATCTCTGATCTTGGTTCCTGTCAGAACACGTGCAGCAGCATTCTGAATTAACTGCAAAGTCCTAAGAGACTTATTGGAGCAGCCTGATAACAAAGAGTTACAATAGTCCAGCCTAGAAGTAACAAATGCGTGGACTAGTTTTTCTGCATCCGCTTGAGACACGATGCGTCTGATTTTAGCGATGTTACGTAAGTGGAAGAATGCAGTCCTCGAAATTTGTTTTATGTGGACGTTAAAGGACAAATCCTGATCAAAAACAACTCCAAGATTCTTTACAGTGGAGCTGGAGGCCAGGGTGATCCCATCTAAAGTAACTAAGTCTCTAGAAAGAGAGTTTCTGAGGTGTTTGGGTCCAATTACAAAAACTTCAGTTTTGTCTGAATTTAACATCAGAAAGTTGTCGATCATCCAACTTTTTATATCCTTAAGGCATGTTTGGAGTTTAACAATGAAAATTGATAGAGTGATTCCTAATAATGTTCCTTAAAGGAAGCATATATAAACTAAAAAGAAGTGGTCCTAGTACAGAACCTTGTGGGACTCCATGACAAGCTTTGGTCTGCATGGATGATTCATCACTGACGTTTTTTCTGATTTCTGCAGAGAATGGACCTCGGAGAGTGTATGAAGGTCCACGACTTGGCCCTCAGAGCAGACTACGAGATCGCCTCCAAGGAGCAGGAGTACTTCTTCGAACTGGATGTGAGTCTCACACACACACACACACACACACACACAGACAGTCCAGCAGCGTAGGCCGACCCTGTTCAGCTACAGACAGTTCACACGAGGCAGGTTTATTATGAGTAAGATGAATTCTTGTTGACTGTTGGCGCTCCTGATCCGCACTTCTCTTCCTGATATCTCCTGTCTGGAGCCATGATTTGGTGTTTTAGAAACATTAATTTTTACCTCCACTTAACTAAGTCAACACCACATGTTGGCTCATAACTAATCATGGATTTATGCGCGAAGCGTGAATGAACGTGACGACGTATCAGGATGATATTGACGCAGAATATTTCAGGAAATGCAAAACTTTCCAGTTTAATTTACGGTTTGAGAACCGGTGATGTAGTTTTTAAGAAAATATTTGTAGTTTTCTGTGATTTTACTGTAGTTATTGAGTGATACAAAAATCTTTAGATCGTAAACAGAATCCACAGTCAACACATCACTGTATTATACTTGATGATAAAGTGTAATATTAGGATGTGAGTAAATACATTTCAAGCTCTCCCCGTGAGGTTTATGTTCAGGAACACGATGTAGTGACGTGGCTCAGGGTCACTGAAGCAGATTCCTGTTACACTGAACGTTTGTGATAACTGTGTTGTGAAATTCTGCCTCGTGGTATTATAAACTGCTGCGAAGTGTTTTGTTTGTTTGTTTTTTTTAAAAACTCACAGATGTTTCGCTCGAGCTAGACTTCATGGGTTTGTTTGTGGAGTTCATAAATTAGCCGTGGTTTTCCTACGTCTGATAGATTTTTATACAAAAAGACGGAGTGCGGTTCGACCGCACATTAAATCATTCAGAGGTTTATAATCAGGTATTACTCACAGGAAGAGGAAATCAGTTTAGCGCACATTCAGACAAGAGCAGGGAAACCGGTAACCGTGGTGGGCGTGTCTACACCTGCTGAATGCAACCTCTGTGAAACAATCAGGAAATAACTTTTTATTTCTCTGATGAATGACAGCTCTATGGAGGCCGGCGCTCGCTCTCTGTTGTTGTTACTCTATGTCTCTCTAATCATCGGGCACAAATCAAATCAAACTTCATGTCATTATATTTTGCAGTGTAAATTGCGAGTCAGACTCAGATTTAGAAGCTGGTACATGAAATAAACAAAGTGAGAACACACAGGTAGAGTTCAGTCCGTGAATCCACCTGGATAGTCTCAGCTTCAGGAGGTTTGACTGATCTGAGTCTGATTGGCTCGTAGAGCACGACGTGGGGCGTTTTTCCAAAAGTTGAATCTGGCTCAACTTCTCTCCCGGACGTCGGTGACGTTTTTTGCGGTAAACCCTGCGTTGCTGCTGCCGGTGCAGAAACGCACGACCCTCCACTGAAATGAACTGAAAAAACGTCGCTGGTCTCCGGTTTCCCTGTTCCTGTCTGAACACGCGCTTAGTCTTCACACCCTTCTTTGTATCGACACCAACACACCTCCTTTTTTTCCTCGCAGCTGTATTTTCTGTCTCCGTACCTGCCAAAGCACATATCCTCTTTTAAACTTCCTGTTAATCTACAAATAACAGCAATTACTAATCAATCATTACCACCCTAAATCTTACAAATAGCTCTCCTGGATCCATTGATACAGTTGACAGTTATTCAGACTGACTGGGCTGCTTTAAGGTCACACCAAGGAGAGCGCGTCGGTTGGATGTCGGTGTAAAAGTGTCCGGCCGCTCGACTTTCTCCTGGATGCTTTTCATCTCCTTCACAGTTCACCTGACGGCTGCAGAAAATTGAAACTGGTGGCCTGAACTTATAATCGAGACTCACTCTGGATTTCTCCTAAAAAAAATATCAGAGTTTAGTTTAGTTCTGCTGAATTGTGACTGTTTAAGAAGTCGGAGGTGTAATTTTAAGGATATGTGGAGTGAAAGGATTGTCAGTCATGGTCTGTCTGAGGAAAGAGAACATAAATCTGTTTTTAGATGAACAATCAGAGTTTACAGTTTATATTTCACACACACACAAATACTGATTTGTCTCTGGTGTTTTCTCGCAGGCGGCCGAGCACCTTCAGTCTTTCATCGCTGACTGCGACCGCCGGACCGAGTTGGCCAAGAAGCGACTGGCCGAGACGCAGGATGAGATCAGCGCTGAAGTGGCTGCAAAGGTGACAAACTCACTGATGACAATGCCGTGCTCTTCGTAGCAGGGAGTAATTCATCTCCTGGGAAAATGCAGACTCACACCGAGACATCTTTTTTTTTTTTTTTGTTCATGAAGAATCTGTGCTGTTCATTTATTTTGTCTCTTGTTCTCCTGCCATGAAAAGGCTGAACGTGTCCACGAGCTGAACGAGGAGATCGGGAAGCTGCTGGCTCGCGCCGAGCAGCTCGGCGGCGAGGGGAACGTAGACGAAGCTCAGCAGTTGTTGGAGATGGTGGAGAAGACCCGGGCCCTGAAGAAAGAAGCAGAGGTCAGAACATGAACAGCTTTTTTTTTTTTTTTACTGACATGTCACCAGTAAAACAGAGAATATTAGTTTCTCTTTGTGAAAATGACATTAGTAATCACTGAAATACAATGATGACAGACAACAAATGTTTTGTCAGGTGTCGTGTTTCCTGCCGTGGGTTACACCCAGGTCCAGGCTGTTCGTATCTTTGTCTCCGCTTCACTGTCTCGTAACTTTTGTTCTTGCAGGACGTGTACAGAAACTCGATGCCAGCTTCCAGCTTTCAACAACAAAAACTACGGGTGTGCGAGGTGTGCTCTGCCTATCTGGGCCTTCACGACAATGATCGTCGCCTGGCCGACCACTTTGGGGGCAAACTGCACCTCGGCTTCATCGAGATCCGCGAGAAGCTTGAAAAGCTAAGGGTAAGAACCGAGCAGCTGCTTTGATTTGCATGAAATTTCAGTTCTGTCGTTCAGCATTTTTCACTTTCGTTCTGTTTTTGTTCGCGTCACACAGAAAGCCGTTATAGAGAAACAAGAACGAATGCGACTGAGAAGACGAGAGGAACGTGAAAAAGACGAAAGAGAGCGACAGTGGGAGGTGGAGCGGGAACGAGAACGAGAGCGGGAACGAGAACGTGAAAGAGAGCGAGAATGGGAGAGAGAACGAGACAGGGAGAGGGAGCGCAGGAGGTGAGAAGATGCCGGGTAACGTTCACCACGTATGAAGAGAAAGGTCAACCAAACAGAAACTGATTTATTTTCTGTTTCAGGTCAAGATCTCGAAGTGGAGACCGATACAGGTACGTCTCCTCTGCTCGGTCTTACACTAACAGGATACACACTCATCGTACGACACATCACTGCAAACTTATCAGACTTCATACAGACACGGGATTTGTGGTTCTCATTGTTGGGCCATGATTTGTGTTTTACATTTTAGCAGTACAACATATCAACACCGAGGTGTCACGGTAACAAAATACAGAAGTTGATATTTTAACCTTTCTATTTAATAAAGTAAGCTGGTGTAAAGACGGTTATGTTCAGGGTTAGGTGAGTTATCAGGGTCATGTGATACAGTTATTACCTGTTACATTAGAATGTAATCAGTAACCTAATCCAAATATCATATCAGAGTAATGTAACTTTATTATGTTCCATAACTTTTAAAACAGTGAATGTTTATGTGAGTCAGATGTCGAGTCCTTGAATGATGACAGTTTATTAATAACTTGAACCGTGCTGTGACGTTCCTCTTTTTGCTGAAACTTCTACTCTGTGAAAAAAAAACTTCTTTCAGAGGTTGTGATGATTAGAAACTCTATTAACGTTAGCTTCGTGTTCTCCTGGAGGTGGCGTGAAGGTGTGTGCATTGTCATCATCTCTCATTCTTTATTGTATTTTACAGTTTGAATCCTGCAAAGTAATCCCAGATTTTATGAACTGTATTGATGATCTGATTACATCTTATTTCTGTAAATGTAACTGAATACAGTTTGCCTTTTTAATATTTCTTTTATGGATGAGCAAAAAGGCGTTACAGTACGTTTTACAGATACCAAACAAATAAATAATAAGAGCACTAAAAACAGCAGGTACAAATAAAAAGTGAAAATCTCTTGATCCGATCCTCGTGTTGGCTTGATTTTTAATCATTTACAGCTTATCTGGATCTGTGTTAGAAATGGGCCCCAGGCAGGTGTCCATTCTCCCAGGCTGACACAGATCTGATGCTTCACTGTTGTTGACATAAAAACACCAGAGGGAAAAAGAGCAGGAGTGATGCCGTGTGTTCAACACCGAGGATAATGTGTGCCGTCATCTGCTTACTAAACTGATGTCAGGATGTATCAAAGCAGTTATCTGAGAATCTGTAGTTTATAGTATTTCTTTCTACTTCAAATCTTTTTGTTTTTCTTTGTAGGGACGGAGGCAGTTCGTCCTCCCATCGTTCAAGACGCCACCACTCCTCTCGTTCCAGAGAAGAAGGTGGAGATCGGGATCGCGAGAGAGAGCGGAAACATCGACACAAGGACAGACATCGCTCACGCTCCCACTCTCACAGGCACAAAAAGAAGAGGTGTGGCTCACACTTGAACTAAAACTTTACATGAAGCGTCGAGAGGACAGGAGAACAATTCACATGAGCTAACAGCAGCTACACTGTCCATCAGGAAACTGTGTACTTCTCTCATGTTTTGCCGTTTGTTCCTCCTCCAGGTCCTCCAGAGAGAGATCATCTCACACCCGCGAACGAGAGCGCTCGCTGTCCCAGGAGAACTGTGGAGACGGCGCGGGAGCAGACGGATGGCGTGAAGACAGGGCGGAGTACAGAGACTGGGAGGACAGGGAGAACAGGGAGAACAGGGAGAAGTCCCCCTCCGCGGACACAGCCAAGGGCAGGGAACGAGAGCGATCCCTGTCCTACGAGCGGGACCGGCGCTCCAGCTCGGAGGAGCGAGAGTCCGGGGAGATATGAACAGGAAGGGACCCCTCCAAAGTCTTTGAATCGGATATATTGTTTAGTAAAAAAGAGCATGGAGACGAGCGAGAGAGTGTGTGTGTGTGTGTCGGCTTTGTATGTGTGTTCATGTTAAAAGTGGGACATGTACATTAGCAGGTGTGGACGGTGGAAACTTAACTTGGGGATGAGGGAACAACTCGAGTAGTGGCGGTCGAAGAAACATGCAAACCAACTTTTATAAGACATGAAGTGTGAGGCTAGTGCGACCTGGAAGCAGTGTAGTCATTTTTTATGCCATCTTATGTACAGTTACTCTGACAGTGAAGAGGGATGAGTGAGTGGGAAGACTGTTCTTTTATTTTACTCACATGAAGTGCTGTTATTTTTTTTTATTTTTATCATTAGTTGGACGTTAAATGTTGATACTGTTTGTCCTGTTTCATTAACAATCTGTCAGTCTGTCGCTGTGGATTCATTTACACGGGTTGGACTCATTAACGTGGCATAACCAGTTGCAGTAATGTTTTGAAATGAGCTGCGTGTGACTGAAGGCACTTCTGATGTTTGTGTTTTATTCGCTGCCTTCAGGCCATAACGATCTCATTTGGGGAAAATCCGATCCACATCCCTGAGCCTGCCCTCTTAATTCGGGATGCGGTGTTTAAAATAAACTCACTTGTCTCCCCCTCTCGCCTTGAAAGAAGTCATCCACGTATTTCCACTCGGTTCCTGACAAGCGAACGCATATAGATGAAGTGGATCTTTATATACTGAAAGTCAAATGGCCCCGGGGACTTGTGTCCTGTTTGCTGTGATCCAACCTTGGATGTACTGCGGGAATCTACTTTGCTGTGCCACCATTACGTGAATAAAAATTTCTGCTTCCATTCAAATACAGTGTGACTATACAGCATCCTCTTTAACTTTACCCTCTGTCTGTGCGTACAGTAGTGTAATCAGAAGGTGTGTGTACACATACAGTTTGACTCAATGTATGTGTGTACACAGATTTAGACGTGACTACAGCTGGAAACAAACATTAAATGCAGATATATGCAGATAAAAATATATATAAATATGTATGACAGTGACAAAGGTGTTCAAAAGCTTGTGCTGCTGCCTCTTTAACTTTACACACATGCATATTGGATATTAATACACATATGAAACAAACACTGCAGAAATGTGCAGAAGTTAACCCCCCAAAAATGCTTTTTTAATGCAATTTATCAATATATTTTTATCTATTTGAATAAATATGAATTGTAACGTGTTAACAGGTCAGAATAAAGTGTGTGTAGTCGTTACCTGCCGCTGTTTTTAGGTCATTTTAAAGAAAAGAAGTCCTGATGCAGCGTCTGGCTGCTGCTGCAGGGAGCTGCAGGACCTGCAGCGGCCTGTAGGTGGCAGAGCGTAGCTGCGTATGGACAGACAACGTCATGCCGTCACCAGCCTATGTGCGTCGTGACGTCAGACGCAGGTTTGTAAAAGAAGCGGGAGTAAACATGGCGCGTTTGAAATAAACTTCAGACTTCAGCGGCGGGTTTGTCGACACAATAAGACAGTTTTCAGCGTTTGCGTCAGGATGTCGTCGTTGAAGCCGTTCAGTAAACTTCCCGCCTTGAACACGGCAAACATTCTGGTGAGTTTGTGGCTCGTTAGTTTAAAGTATCACAGAGATTAGCTCAGCAGGCTAACAGGATGAGCTAACACTGACCCCCATTTTAATGCGCATGCGCTGCTACTGGCTGTTTGGACAGATACACAACTTACAGTCCATGAGGATGTACACACACCTGACAAAGATGTACACACACCTGACACTGCGCAGGTAGGTAGGTAGGAAGAAAGGTAGGTAGGTGAGTAGGTAGGTAGGTAGGTAGGTAGGTGAGTAGGAAGAAAGGTAGGTAGGAAGAAAAGTAGGTAGGTAGGTAGGTAGGTAGGTGGGTAGGTAGGAAGAAAAGTAGGTAGGTAGGTAGGTAGGTAGGTAGGAAGAAAAGTAGGTAGGTGGGTAGGTAGGAAGAAAGGTAGGTAGGTAGGTAGGTAGGTAGGTAGGAGGAAAGGTAGGTAGGTAGATAGGAAGAAAAGTAGGTAGGAAGAAGGGTAGGTAGGAAGAAAGAAAAGTAGGTAGGTGGGTAGGTAGGTAGGAAGAAAAGTGGGTAGGTGGGTAGGAAGAAAAGTAGGTAGGAGGAAAAGTAGGTAGGTGGGTAGGAAGAAAGGTAGGTAGGTGGGTAGGAAGAAAGGTAGGTAGGTAGGAAGAAAGGTAGGTAGGTAGGTAGGTAGGTAGGAAGAAAAGTAGGTAGGTGGGTAGGTAGGAAGAAAGGTAGGTAGGTAGGTAGGTAGGTAGGTAGGAGGAAAGGTAGGTAGGTAGATAGGAAGAAAAGTAGGTAGGAAGAAGGGTAGGTAGGAAGAAAGAAAAGTAGGTAGGTGGGTAGGTAGGTAGGAAGAAAAGTAGGTAGGTGGGTAGGTAGGAAGAAAAGTAGGTAGGTGGGTAGGTAGGAAGAAAGGTAGGTAGGTAGGTAGGTAGGAAGAAAAGTGGGTAGGTGGGTAGGAAGAAAAGTAGGTAGGTGGGTAGGTAGGAAGAAAGGTAGGTAGGTAGGTAGGTAGGAAGAAAAGTGGGTAGGTAGGCAGGAAGAAAAGTAGGTAGGTGAGTGGGTGAGTTACTGACTTTATTAATCCCCCCGATTAGGTCGCCGTAGCAGTCCGGTATATTTGAATACAATAAAAATACAATAGAATAAAATAAAAACACAGAATGGGACAAGCACTTAAAAAACACAAGATAAGTAAATAAGTAGATAAGGTGCAGTGGCAAGACCTTAATAAGAAACAAAGTGGAATGATGACCTCCCTGACTGTGTCAACAAAAACTGAAACATTATAAACTCCATAAAGTTCAATTCATGACAAAGTTGTTGTATTGGACCATGTTATACAACTGTACCTGTTGAAGTGAAAGTTTTAAAACACTTTAATCTGACACAGAAGCTCAAAATTTCAAAATAAAAGCACAACAAAATCATTATATTACAAACACAAAACTGACACACGATATATACAAAAGACATGAGGCTGAAGTAACCACAGTATAAATATAATTTAAAGACTAATGCAGTGCTTCTCAACCTGGAGCCAGAGATGACAAATCAATGAGGAAATATTGGATATTTTAGCATCTTTGCAACTTTAAATTTAACAATCGTAAAACAACTGGAGAGATTTCAGGATAATATGGTGGAAAGGTTGGTGGCCACGCCGCTGATAATAATATGCTGTAAAGAGAAGCATTATTTTTCTGTTTTAGAGATGCTTCAAAATGTATAAAACCAAATGTATTTAGAACTTATATATGTGACACACAGAGAAAGTTAAAACAGAGCACAGGAGGAAACATATCCCCAGATTCAAACAACATAATGTGAGAGAGAGACAAAAATACTGCATTTAATCTTGTACTGCAGCCGCAGTTACAAGTATTAGAACAAAACGAGCAGGTAGATTCATTTAAAGTGACTACAGTATAAATCTAATTAAAAGAACATGTACTTCTATCCGTGTAAAAACTGAGCATAGAGCAGTCTTAGTCAGAGAAGCTGTAACATTTTACCTGATCCAAGTGACGCCTGATAACTTTCTGTCTGCTGTATATATGAATACATTATATTTAATGAAGGTTTGAAGTCAAACATAATCTCTCTCTGACATAAACTCAGCTACAAGAAAGCTGTGACACAGAATCGAGCAGAAGCTTTGTATTATTACCTTCCACCTCGTCGTCCGGCTGCATATTAAACCACATTGTTGTTGTTTTTTTTGTTTTTTTTTAATGCAGTGTGTTATCGTGGAAGTTTTGTGCTGACTTGTCGTGTTTTTCCTGCAGCTGGTGGAGAGCGAGGAGCAGCTTCAGCAGAGTTTAG
Source organism: Larimichthys crocea (assembly GCF_000972845.2). Taxonomy (NCBI): domain Eukaryota; kingdom Metazoa; phylum Chordata; class Actinopteri; family Sciaenidae; genus Larimichthys; species Larimichthys crocea. Next base: position 9,089,171 of record NC_040020.1, read on the forward strand.
CAGCCGCTCTGGTGAAGGAGGCCTCCGTCACTGTGAACGTGTGAGTACTGACGTCAGCAATGTTACAGGAAACGACTGGAACTTATTTTCATATTTTATATATTTCAAGCTCTTTGCTCAGTTTGTTTACTAATGATTGAAAGCTCTGTGATGACTGGTGAACATTCTTCGGTTTAGATTTACTGTAATCAACAAGAGGAAGTGTTATCAAGACGGTCAGGCTGCGTTTGCCGTCTATCAGACTCGTTGTAATCGCCACTTTCCGTTCGGTAATGTCAATAACATTATGTCGTAATTACAACCCGGAAACTCTTCCTGAACGCTCCGTCCTGTCAGTGCACAGTATCTTTAACCCTCATGCAGCCGTGTTGCTGACATGATGTAAACACGGGAATCCCTGACATGTGTACATACCGTCACGCTATATGACGTGAGCACAGCCACCCTCATCATACAGAGAGCCTGACGTCCAGTATGTATGTCACACCGAGCAGGAGACTAGCAAAGAGTTTGCCCCTGCCCGTGAAGAACGAGGAGAGTCGTCCTAGGATTGACCTGGTGGTGTTTATCATCAACCTGACCTCGGAGCTCAGGTAACTTTCAAACCTGTCACATACTTATAGTTTAGTCTGCTCACCTGTGTCCTAACCACTCAGACACGAAGCTGTAACGTGTGCTCAGAGGTGTAGTTTTAGTTTGTCTTACTGAATTCTGCTCATACGTCGTCCTTAAAGTCTCTCACAGTTGTTTTCTTTCTCTTGAATCGCACACAAGTTAAAATTTTGCGCTCAAGTTTTAAACTCCAGGAAAAGAAGCTGATTTCTTTAGTTTAGTTTGGACTGTGCAGTTTATTGTACGTTTTATCTGGAGTAGTTACTGTGCTGTCCAACACTTCATCCTGTGATATATATTGTTTTGTTTGCTGATAGTTTCCAGTCAGCAGAAGCTTCCCTGAAATATCTGGACCCTGGATACTTCCTTGGAAAAGTCTGCTTCATGGTCACTAATGGTATGTCAGTGTTTGTTTGACAGATCAGGAGCAAAGGGGAATGAAATGGAGCAGAAATCATTTAAGAATGGCCCATTTTCTTCCATTTTACGTCCCCCATCCCTCCCTGAAATGACCAGCCTTCTTCGGTTTCTCTTGTTCTTGTTCTGTCTGTTGTAGCTCGTAGCGCTTCAGTCCCCACAGAGCGCCTAGACGCCGTCAGAAAGCTGGCTGCGTCGCTCCACTGCCCCTTACTGTTTGCAGAGGATCAGGTTTGTATCCCACTTTTTGTCACACACAAACTGTTTCAAACCCAAAGACGTCAAAGTTGTGTGTCGCACTGTGGAGGGCAAAACATTTATCATGACGACTGGTGGAAACACGGAGTCTGTCAGTTTGTTTCTCACCTTTTATAAAAAAGTTTAAATATTTATTCTTACCTTGCCTACTGATTAATCTGCAGATTACTGTCTTAATTATTTATAAATAGTGAAAACACAGCACGAGTTGACGCCCTCACATGTTTTGTTTTGGTCTCACACCTCAAGATATTCAGCTAACTGTCTGTATAAAGAAGAAAACATCAAATCGTCACGTTAGAGAAGCTTGAACAAGCGTAATAAATTACTAAAACGATTATTATTATCAGAATAGATTGACTAATTGCTGCACTGCAGTGTAACATGAAGACACAATATTCATCTTTAGCACCGGTGGAATCTGCAGGTCTCAAAGTCTTTAAAAAATAATTCAGTCAGTTTGTTTACTCGCCTTCGAAGGTATTAAAAAGTCTTAAACGTTTTCTCTTGCTTGTCATAGACATTAGAGCTCCGTTACTGATTAATCTGCAGATATTTGGCCCAATTATCGTTTTAAAAAATGTCCCACAGCACAACCTGACATTCTCAAATGTTTTGTTTTGGCGGAGCAAGATATTCAGCTGACTGTCACGTAGAACAAAGAAAAACACTTTAGAGAAGCTTGGACCAGCTCAGTTTTTAATTATCAAAATAGTTTGAGGTCTAGTAATAATTCGACTTATCGTTGCAGGCGTAAAATGTGTCGCACTGTGGTGTAACGTGAAGACAAAAATGAGGAATCTGCAGGTCTCAGTTTGTTTACTCACCTTAGAAGGTATCAAAAAGTTTTAAATTACTTTCTCTTGCTCGTCATAGATATGCATTTCTGATTAATCTGCAGATTATTGCCTTAATCATCTAAAAAATATTGAAAAATGTGTCTTAAACCTGGAGATTTTCAGTTAAACTACGATGTAAAGCTTCAAATCTCATCAGAGAAGCTTCAACAGGCACAGTTTTGTCATTTTTTTTTGCTTAAAATAGTTGATGGAATAATTAATTAATCGACTAATTGATGCAGTCCTATTCTGTGTCAGATTGTGGGCTGTCAGCAGAAATTACACACTATTATATCCGTCTAATCTACTCTTGAGGAAGTGTTGAATAATTCCTGGAAGCACCAAAGGCCGTGTGACCTAATATTAAATAATTCTGTGTCACATCGCCCCGCTGACTTTTCAGCTCGAGTTTCATCCTTGTGACTCTCATTATCACAAAAGAGGCCACAAGGTGTTGAATTGCGTTCTACGTGATATTATAAAGATCTTAAATTTCCTTTGAACCCCGTCGGAAACCCTCGGCGGGATGCTTATCGTGTCTGTGTATCATGTGGCTGACATAATGTTTCTTTCCCCGCAGACGCCCGACGGTGTCACCAATGCTACAGAGAGGCTGCTGACCATGCTGAAGGTGGCGGCTGGCCTCGTTCCCATGGCTACCGCTCTCTACCTGTCCCACCTGACTCGCTGCACGGTGCCCCCGGACATCGACCAGCCGAGCTTTGATTAACTCCTGCGGCCGCTTCCTTCCTTTCGTGTACATATTTATTTGTAGTAAACACATTTTATCTCATGTTTGTGCTGCAGTTTCTGTCTCCTCCCTGCAGCATGTGCAACATCGGCAGTCTAAAGTTTTAAACAATACGCCCTGTGTTTGAATCGAAGATAGCCGGAGTTCAGTGACGGATAAAGAAAACAGCCCGTGTTATGTGGGAAACCAGCGGCTTCAGTATCAGGGTGCTGCTGCCAGTCATGCTGGCTCATTGTCACCCCGTCATGACTCATCGGGACACTTGAGTAGAACAGAGGTGTTGTGAATGTCATTGGTAACACCTGTGCTTTTACCTGTTTGTGTCTGCAGCAAACGAGCGAGCTAAGATAAGATAATTTAACTGACACGGTGACCTTTGAAGTGTCGCTGACCGGCTCATCGCGACCTTAAATGACCGTTCTTCTGTCGGTAATTCATCAATTTAAGACCCACACAGGCGATTTTAAGTATTTTGGCTCAAGTCATTGCCTTAAATCAGCCTGTGTGGGCGATATCAAAACAGCCTCTGCAGCCTCTGTATTTGTGTATATAAAGTGTATATAATCATAATTCAGTACTGAATGTTTTCTATGTGTAGTGTGTGTCTTTGTTTTCATGGTTCACACACGTTTGAACGTCTGCTGGACGATTTTAACAAAAGTGTCAACTCAGTGAAATAAAACATATCTGTGATCAATAACAGAACATTTTTCGTTATTTTGGTTATTCTGAAACTTTGAATTGAACAAGAGGTTATTAATGTTTAATGTGTTCTTAGGACTAAGGAACTGTTTCTGAGTCATGAACAGATTTCGTTCACGTTATGTTAAACAATGAAACATTTTTACGTGATCTGTATCAATGTTTGCAAATCGTTTGTATCTTGATTTAACTGTTGATGGTAATCGGTAGTGGAACAATCTTCACTCAAGCGCTGAACTGAACTACTAACTTGATATTGTTTGTCTAGATTTCAGAGAGGGCTTTTTGCTTTGCTTAGTAACTTTTCAAATTGAGATAATAAAACGGGAAAACGTACAAAGTGCAGCTGAAACGATAGTCGATTAAACAAAGAGAAAATAAAAAAAACATTTCTTTGTTCAAGCTCCACAAATATAAGAATTTTCTGCTTCTAGCTTTTGATTATTTTATTTTATTTTATTTTCTTTAAATCACCAAAGTTATCTCATGGCACTTTGCATATAGAGTTTTTTTATAACATATACAGAGACCCAACAATCAGCACCATGAGCAAACACGTGGTGACAGGGGCAAAGAAAAACTTCCTTTAAGACATAGAACGCGCATCATGGTGCGCAGGCATCTAATGACAGTATAAAGAATAGACGACGTACGCGTGACGTCACCTACGCCGCTTTAAAGCTCAAAATCTGTGGCCATCTAAAAATTGGCAAAGACGTCGGATCATCTGTGAACCTGAGGTGGGCTGAATGAAGCCTGGTTGCTTAAATAAGACACCCACCTGTCAATCAAAGTGTCCACGCTCTTAACCCTGCATAACTTTAAGCCTTAATATAATGTGAACAGGTGAGTTGTATATAAATTCACCCTCAGTACAGTTGTCATGAACGGGGAAATTAGCTACAGAGACCAAAACTGTTTTTTGTACCAGGCTGTAAACATGTTTATTTCTGCTGTGAAGTTGGACATTTGGACATGGGGACTTATGGAGACTGACTCACTTCTGGAGCCAGCCTCAGGTGGACGTTTGAGGAACTGCAGTTTGTGGTCGCTTGCTGCTTGGTCGACCCAACAATTGAGCACCATGAGCAAGTTAAGACAAAACAAGCATTGTGACCAAATCACTAGATTAATTAAGAAAGTAATCAGATGTATATCAAATATTTGTTTATTTCTACAGTGTAAACTGTCAGAAAGTCCAGAATCCGTGCAGCCCATCGACTGCCTCATTCAAAACAAACGCCTCGTTTGTCATGGGACAGAGTAACCTGAGGCGTGATGAGAATAATCCCAGGCCTATACAAAACAGTTGCTGTAAAAGAGGTAGCTTCGGTATTAGTACTTATATATCCAGAATACGTGTGAAAGCAGCCTTGTGACCGCCTCATTCAAAAGCAAATCAATAATGTCTTCTTTGTCGCAGACAGGACAGAGTAACCTGAGTCCTCTGTCCTGTTAAATACCAGCTCAGTCAACAGTCGGTTTGACTTCAGCGGGTGGAGGAGGAGGAGGTGGAGGAGGAGATGTAGGGGAGGCCTGGCCTGGCCTGGTGGGGGTGTGTCTCCATAAGCATTGTGCCTGGTGTCACGTCTGCTCGCGTGCAGTAGCACATGCACACACAAACACTATTAATAGTTAATCGTGGCAATTATCCATCACTCGAGTTAACCAAAGTCAGTTATGGCACGGCGTCAACAAAAAAGCTGGAAGGACAACAAGAGGTCAGTGGGACTGATAACGTCAGTGTCTTTGACTCCTCACACACAGACGCCAATGTCTTTTCCATTTATTGAGATAAATGCAGCAGCCGGTGGGAAGGAAGGATGTTTTGCTGTAAGTGGCCTCTAACGTGCCGTTGACGGACGGCGTCCGCACCCCGCACGCTAGAGGAAGAGTCTGAGGATCCTCAAAGTCAGGAGGATTAATCCTCGGGGGATCGTCAAAGTCTGTTGGAAATATTACGGCAATCTATCCAACAGTTGTTGAGATATTTTAGTCTTGGCCCGAAAGTGGCTTACTGACCAATATTTGACATCAACACAGCACAAACATTTTCTGGCTGCAGTCTCGCACCTCTTCGAGAAAATCATCTTTCTCATGCATCGTCCCCGAATCATCGCCTCTCAGTTCTTTGAATCTTTGGGTTTGTTACCCTCCTCCAAGGTGTCGCACGATCACCCTTGATGAGTTTGTTTCCTTTCACCTCTTTCGACCTCTAATTTAATGCATGACACATCTATTAGACTGACTCTGCGACAGTGACGTGAGGCTGCAGGTAAACACTGCTCTGTTTTCAGTGGTTACAAGTGTAGATTACACTGAATGACCTCATGCAGGAGGGATGGGGCTGATTGAGGTGGGCTTATTTTTGTGAAGAGGAGTGGCGGTTGGTGCTTTGCAGGAAATTGAAAAGGAGTGATGAAGGCCCCTGATATGTCTTGCTGCCAAGCTCTATGCTGTCACGTCCACATTGGATCAGGTGACTGAGAACTAAGAGATAATCGCATGACGGTCTTTGGTGAAGTGTTTGAGTGGAAGGTTTTCTGGTATGCGCCCGTATCTGCATGCATTGATGTGATTTCATGTCGAGGGTTTGAGTCTTGACCTGATTCCTATCTGCACGTCTGACTGAAACAAACTGCTGGATCGGATGTGAGACGAGATACCTGAACAAAGACACTTTCTATACTTTATTATTTATATCGAACAAATAGTTGCAGCTCTTATTACCCTGAGCGTAAAGGATACACTCGTCGAGTGTGTCTCCGTGATTTGTTCTTACGTTTTTGATATTAAAGAAGTAAAAACGAGGTGTTTAGAGTACAGCGATAGATTTTTATTGGTGTTATTTGACAGGAGTTTACAGAATGTTGTTGAACGAGATTGCAATCACATGTAGCTGAAGTAAACATGTTTATTAATGAGTTGTTACAGGAGTGGACACACAAACAGAACAAAAAAAAAAAAGCCATCGCCGTCTAATTTGATCTAATGCTGCACAAAAAAAAGCAAACTTCGTGAACTTTAATGTTCTTTATCTCTAATGGATTTCATTTCATTTGCAAATCAGCTCGTTTACGTATGCAGAGGACGAATAGGATCATTTTCAAGAAGGTCACGCGCGTAGGAAGATGTCATTCGACCCCGACGTGACTCGTGCGTTTACTGGTCGAAGCCCAGCTCTTTGTAGTTGGCACCGATGTCGGCGATGACAGCAGCCATCACGTTCCTCAGGGCTTGCTGCCCGGCGGCATCGAGTCCTGTCTTCTCCGCCATGATTTTCACGATGATCTCTGAAATCATCTGTGGAGGAAAAACAGAGTTATAAAAATCGATGCAGCAGCAGGCGCAGCATTGTTCTCACGTCCATCATCAACCTCACCTTGAAGTTCTCAAGCGGGATCTTGTGCTTGTTGGCGTGGGTGGTGGCCAAAGGTTTGACGATGGCGGCGTGGTTTCCTTTAGCCCTCAGGAGCTCGGCGAGCTTCTTCAGCACGATGCCGCCGTGGTTGGCAACCTCCTGGCTGGTGGCCAGTTCGCTCGTGGACTTGCCGACATACTTGGGGAAGTGCTGCAGGCTGTTGGGGTGCTCTTTGAACAAACTGAGGAAATAAAGAGATAAAACATCAACTGAGGTCACGTCCTCCCTTGTGTGTTTTAGCTGAGAGGGCCAAGTGATGAATAAATGCTGGCTTGCTGCCCTGTGAACCATCTGACCTGCAGGAAAGAGTTAATTTTACTCACCGGTTCAGAACCAGGCTCCCGTAGCCGTTGTAGTCGGCCTCCACTGGGTCCCAGAACTTCAGAACCATGTCAAAGTCAGTCATGATCTGTAGAAGGACACGTAGGACACTGATCTGAGCAATGAAGACCGAAACTAAAAGGAACAATTAAAGACAAACAAAGTTTTCCTGCTATGTCAAATAACAAGTCTTCTTGGCTTTGGTCCTTCCGTTTAATTGAATGGACAGCAGCCAAGAGCTGTCGCATTCAAGAGTAAGTCATCACTAGAAAGAGGCTGATACGTTATCTCAGCCGCCCTCACCGAGCCTCTGACCTCAGTGCATAATTTATGCCAAGTGAAAGCAGACGCACTTTTGGATTCGATGCTCTTGAAGCTGTCAAGTGGTGACAAACAGCATGTAAACAAGAGCCGAGGATGGTTATTTGTATTTGAGATCCATTAATATTGATGTTTTTAGAAAGATTTATTTGATTTAATTTGACCTTTAAAACAGTTTTAAGAACATTTTCCAACAGGACATTAAAAGCTTTAAATAAAAATAACTCTGAATTCATGAATACAAAAATATCAACAAATTCTGCTTTAATCTGCATTATTATTGTTTTATTCTCATTTATTCTCTCTTATCAGACCCTAAACATATTTTAACAATAGATTTTATTTATTCTAAGATTCAAGTATGAAACAGTTAAAAAACAAACAAAAAATAAAGACAGTACCTACTTGTCAAGTAGTTATTTATCCCTCTGTGTCTTTACCAAATTCTTCGTGACCTGACTTTGCACCAAACTAAAGCTGACCTTTTATACTCCCTCCCTCTGCTCTGTCCCTAAATTATTCCAGCCCGCCCATCCGGCTACCTCTATCAAATCTCCTCACAACACTTCAAAACTTAATGCTGGAACATTTCTGATGTGATTACGACTCGGGGGACTCTTATAAGCCCCCGGAAAATCTCATTTGAATAAAAAAAAACAGAACATGCAAACACACAAAGAGTGTGTGTGTGTGTTAGTTTGGACACAGCTGGCAAAATAAAAATTAAAAAAACATGCATGAGACTAAAAACCTGCAGATTTATTTCACGTCTTTATTGTTTTTTGCAGTTTTGTCTGCAGGGTGAGTTCATGATCTGTCTGAAATGTGACGTGGACGTGCTACTTGTTCAGTTTTTCGCTGCGTTTCAGAGCAGAGGACTTTATTACGCACAGTGACTTCAGAGCCCGGTGTTGTTTGACCCAGCATAAAGTGGCACTGTACTGTACGGTCGCTGAAGCCATTCGAAATCGCCAGGTGTCAACTTTCTTGCTCGGTTTTTGGAGCCCGTTGAATTGTATTGTGGAAAAGACATTCAGTCACAATGTCTGCCTTATTCTTGCCCCCTTCTGCCTCTCTGTCCCTCCTTTCATCCACGCTGAATAGAAATGGGGAAGGGGGTTATTCCAGGACAGGAGAAAGTGCTGTGGAGTGGGAGTCAGGTGACTCGGATAGGTGGGAAAGTCTGATGGCATCTGGTGGACAGGTAGAGAAATGGCAATGAACGGAGAGGAGGAAGAGGAGGAGAGGAGGAGGAGTGGCTGAAAGGAGAAGATAAACACAGCAGAGGCAGACATGACGCAGTCGGAGGAGATGTTATTCTTTAGATTGTGTGTTTACGTGTGACACACAGGACAAACCTGTTGATCCAGTTTGGTTTCATTTACTTTCTCCAGATGTTCTCCAGATGCACAATTAAAACATATAAAACATAATATAAATCTGCACAATTTGTCTGAAAAAGAGCAGCTGCAGGAGTGGACAATAGAGATGTGTTATTCCTCGTGATGAAAGCAGGTTACGATGGATTCTTTTAGGCACGTTTAGGTCAATAACTACGTTTTTATAGGAACTATGTTGTTCACTTTGACAGATCATAGCTTCATGTTTTCTTACAGAAAGAAGACAGTGGTTTTGTGCACAAAACATGCACCAGTTTGGATGAATTTACTTATTTTAAAATGTTAATCCACTCTGTATTAATACTGCTTTGCAGAGGCACAAATGAAGCAATTAAAACATATAAAAAAAAATGATATAAAAGATGCATTTAGGTCGATTTTTTTCATGCAATAAACAGATTTTATAGTTAACTTTTATACAAATGTTGTTTGTTAATAGTAGGTTAATACACTGCTTACCAATAAAACAATTAAAACATATAAAAACATTATACTGGGCTGCAGTAGCTCAGTCTATAGTGACCTCAAGTTCATCTCAGGCCACAGTGTAGAGCGTGGAGTGGCTGGCAGCACCTAACTGCTCCCAGGACGACGCTACGTGACTGCACCGTCTCTCCACATATGCACATCAAAAGCTGTCCTGTGTATTCACGTTTTATAGAAACTGTATTCTTTCTGCTTTATGCAACAGTTGTTTTATGTATTTTATGGCTTTGTGCACAAAACCAGCTGCATTTTGATCTAGTTCACTTATTCCAAAAGGTTGATTCACTCAGCATTAATGCTGCTTTCCAGAGGTGACCAATAAAACAATTAAAACATATCAGAAAAAATATAAACATGCACAGTTTGTCTGATAAAGAAGAATAGAGGGTTATGATGGTTTTTAAGGTGTGTTTCGGTCAGTTTTTCATGTGATAATCAAGTTTTTATAGGAACTATATTGTGAATGTGCTGTTGTTTCTATAGAAACAAAACAGACGACACTGAATTGACTTATTCCAAAAGGTTAAACCACTCTCTCTGTCATTCTTTATATGTTTTAATGAACTTATTTAATAAAAGAATTAAAACCTACAAAGAAAGTCACATAAATCTGCAGTTTGTGTGATGAAGAGCGGCTGCAATGAGGAAAATAAAAATCATGTAGATACGCTGTTTTCTTCAGGTTATGATGGTTTAGGTCAAGATTTATAGACTGTATTATTAACTCTGATAGAGGTTTTCTATAGAGACAGGACAGTGGTTTAAACATATATATAAAAATAACACTGGGACTGCAGTATCTCAGTCTATAGGGACTTGGCATGGGAACCAGAGGGTGTCTGGGTTGAAGCCAGCTCAAGTTCACCTCAGGCCACAGTGTGGAGCATCGGCTGGCAGCGCCTAACTGCTCCCAGGACGATGCTACGTGACTGCACCGTCTCTCCACATTTGCATGTCTGTAAGCCCTTTTTGGCCTGAGTGTGTAAAACAGAATTTACCCATGAAAAAAATGTTCTTAAATAAATCTGCACAAAGGTAGAAATACAGTATATAGATGCATAAAGCTGATTATTTAAAAAAATCTGCTGATTCATGGTAAGAATCTACAATTATCAGACAAATTTCAACAGCTGATGCACAGAGCGGCTCAGTGGATTCAGAGGTTTTGTTTTTTGTGATAACAGTGAAGGAGATAGCTGCAGTATTTGGGAGGATAAACATCTGGACTTCCCATGAAAATGCACACGTGCTCAAAGACACAGAGAGGAGGAGGAGGAAGTCAGGCCTAAACAACACATCGCACACTTGTCGTGTTTTGCGTGAAAACAAAAGTTTTCCTCGGGTCATCGACAGCGAGTATTAAAGAAGTCGTGGCAGCTTCACAGCTCGACGCTCTCCCATCAGGGTGTTGATTTAAAAACCATCTGCACGCACGACGGGAGCTCGTCTGATTTCATCTGCATGTCTTAAACATTTTTTATTCTCAAGATCTGTTTTTTTTTTATTTATTTATTTGGTATTAGACTTTTCAGGACGGCAACTACAGAGTTCTTTAAAATGAACACCAGACACAAACAAAACAAAACAAAAAATATTATATTATATATAATAATGTAATAAAATGCTCAAATTTGGCTGTTGTAGAGATTTTATATTAACTTATAGATGTGTATATTTTTGGTTTGTACAAAAGTCTCAAACATTGTTTTAATTCACATAAAAGTAGCTTTTAAAGTGTTTTATGTCTCATATGCATGTTGTATTTACAACTATTATTAAATAATTTTATTTAAATTGTGACACTGTGTGTGTGTATATATGTATATATGTATGTATATAATATTTTCCCTAATATTTTAATATTTAATATAATATTTTCCCTATCTCTGTGTGTGTGTGTGTGTATATATATACCATATAGGGTGTTTGTTAAATATAGTTGATACACGGGCTTACAAGAAAACAAATTAAAACATGTAAAACGATTATACTTGAGGCCTGCAGTAGCTCAGTCCATAGTGACCTCAAGTTCATCTCAGCCAAGGCAGTATAGAGCGTGGAGTGGCTGGCAGCACCTAACGCTCCCAGGGCGCGCTACGTGACCGCCCATCACGCAGACCGTCCACATAGAAGCGTCAAAAGCTGTCCTGTGTAGTCAAGTTTTTATGAAACTGTATCTTTCTGCTTTATGCAACAGTTGTTTTTATTATTTTATGGCTTTGGTGCACAAAACCAGCTGCATTTGATCTAGTTCACTTATTCCAAAAGTTGATCACTCAGACATTAATGCTGCTTCCAGAGGTGACCAATAAAACAATTAAAACATATCAAAAATACAGCGCACAGTTTGTTCTGATAAAGAGAATATAGGGTTTGATGTTTTAATGTGTGTTTGGTCGTTTTTCGTGATAATCAATAGTTTAAGGAACTATATTGTGAATGTGCTGTTGTGTTCTATGAAACAAAACAGGCGACACTGAATTGGACTTTATTCCAAAAGGTTAAACCACTCTCGTGTCGATGCTTTAAGACAAATTATAATGAAACGATTATAATAAAAAAAATAAACAGACAGAAAACAAAATCGGCACAGTTTGTGTGGAGGAAGAGCGGCTGCAATGAGCAGGAAACATCAAATGGTAGAACGCGTTTTTCTTCGTCAGGTTATGATGGTTTTAGGTCCAGATGTTAATGATTATATACTGTGATAGAGGTCTGATAGAGACAGACAGGTGGTTTAAACAATAATAAAATAAACACGGGACTGGCAGAATCTCGAGTCATAGGGACTGGCAGGGGACCGAGGGGGCCTGGGTTGAAGCCAGCTTAAGGTCACCTCAGGGCCACGTGTGGAGCATCGCGGGGCAGCGCCTAACTGCCCCGGACGATGCGAACGTGACTGCACCGTCGCCCACAGGGTGCATGTCGAAGCCCGTGGGCCGAAGTGTGTAAAACAAGATACCATGAAATAAATCTGTCTAATAATCTACACAAGGTAGAAAACAGTAGATAGGGCATAAAGCGTGATTATTTAAAAAAACCTGCTGATGGCATGGTAAGAATCACATACAGACAAATTAACAGCTGAGGCACAGAAGCGGCGGTTCAGTGGATTCAGAGGTTGGGTTTTGGGATAAAAGTGAAGGAGATAGCTGCAGTATGTGGGAGGATAAACATCTGGACCCCCATGAAAACGCACACGTGCTCAAAGACAACAGAGGAGGAGAGAGGGAAATCAGGGCCTAAAACACACGCACACTTCGTTGTTTTGCGTGAAAACAAAAGTTTTCCTCGGGTCATCGACAGCGAGCATTAAAGAAGTCGGTGGCAGCTTCACAGCTCGACGCTCTCCCTCAGGGTGTGGATTAAAAAACCATCTGAACGCACGACGAGCTCGTCTGATTCAATCTGCCAGGTCTTAAACATTTTTTAATTCTCAGAGCTTTTTTTGTAATTTTATTTTTTGGTAATTGATTTCAGGACGGCGACTACAGAGTTCTTTAAATGAACACCAGACACAAACAAAACAAAACAAAATATTATATATATAATAAAATGTAATAAAATGCTCAATTGGCGTGTTTAAGAGATTTAATATAACGTTATATTTTTGGTTTGTACAAAAGCTCTAACATTGTTTAATTCCAAAAAAGTGTTTTTAAAGTGTTTTTGTCTCATATGCTGTGTAGTATACTATAAAATATTAATTATTATTATATATTAAAATGTATTTTATTTAAATTGTGACACAGTTCTGAGTCTACACTAGTCAAGTGAGTAAAGATCAGACAGTATAAAAGAATGGACGACGTCAAATAAGACACCCACCTGTCAATAAAGGTCCCGCTCTTAACTCCTGCATAACTATAAGCCTTATATAATAACAGGTGAGTTGTTATAAAATTGTGTATATATATATATATATATATGTATATATATATATACTATATTAATAGGTATATATATATATATATATATATAAATATAGTAATAAGGTATTAATATGGTATTCCGATTCGTGTAGATATGTATATATATAAATAATATAAGCTATATATAGGGTTATGTGTGTGTGTTTGTGTATATATATAGATAGATATATGAGCTAATATAGATAATATAGGTGTGTGTGTGTGTGGGTGTGTGGTGGTGGGTGTGGTGGTAGGCATATATATATATGGTATATATATTATTTTCCTAATCCTGTGGGTATATTATATAGATATATATAGATATATATGCATACAACAACACACACCACACATAGACATCATACATACATACATACATGAGAATGAATGACTCATGGTTTCCATATTGTCTATATAAGCTATAAATGTTATATATTCGGCTCTCTCTATATATATAAACAAAGAAGAGATCATAGGTCACATATATGTGACCTATGATCTCTTCTTTGTCCATCAGGCCCTCTGCTGGTTGGACCAATCATCGCAGTGGGTAAAAGGTAAGCCCCTCCTCTCTCCTTCGTTGTGATTGGTCCCTCACTGTAGCACCGCATGTCCGTCTGACCAATACCAGCTTCAGCTTCACGCATCACGTGGTCCTTTCAGCACCAGGAAGCCGGCAGTGTAGGTCAGAGAAGCTGCAAACGTTAAATTAATTTAATTAAAGTTTAATTTTTAGTTTTTCTGTAACTTTTTAATGTTTGACTGAAACTTTCTGTCCCTCAGAGTTTTTTTAAAGATGCTCCAGGCTCTGAAAGGCGTCAGACAGCTGCACAGCAGCAGCATGAAGCAAGCAGGTAAGTGACTAATTAAAACATTATTATCATTATGACCACGTGACTGCTCATTACAGGTGATTACAGGTGTGTGTGTGAGAGAGAGCTGCACACTGTGCAACAATAATAAATCACAGTTTTTACAGAATTCATGTTGTAACTTTAATGTAATGTCAGTCACAGTGCAGTGATTTAAATATATAACACACATGTATGTCGATATGTCTGCAGTGGGTCCCATCAGTAGATATAGTAGATGACTGTGAGTGTTCATCAACGTGTTTCCAGTGTCGGAGCTCTCTGTCCCGGTGCCATGGGGTCAGATCCGAGGAAAGATCTGGGGTCCGGATCAGGGCCGTCCGGTCCTGTGCGTGCACGGCTGGGCTGATAACTGTGGTACATTCAACACCCTCATTCCTCTGCTGCCCAAAGGTAATTATTAAAACATAACACACTGCTCTCGCGTCACAGTTTTGACTCAAACACACTCAAATTTGATGGATTTTTTTTTGAAGCATCAGTTGTTGAGCCTCTGTCTCTCTCAGAGTTCAGGTACGTGGCGTTGGACCTGGCGGGTCACGGCCTGTCGTCACATCGTCCTCCAGGAGTTTTCTACTCTTTCCCTGCGTACGTGGCGGATGTTCGCCGAGTCGTTGACGGTGTGTGAGTTTTCTAAAGTTGTACAAGGTGTCATCAAATCAAACTTTATCATTTGTTCTCTGTAGATATAATAGTGCGTACGTTATTTAGTTATTAAAGCAGCATTGTGTCGTTTCAGAGTGTAACAACACTGTGGTCAATATGGACAGCTACTGTACTCGAGTATAAACTAGTAGAGACTAGTAAAAACAGCCAATCATCAACCAGGTCCCCAGCAGCAGCTGATATCACCGACTAGTCCAGCAGCAGTCAGCCCAGCTCGGCGTCTGTCTTTCAGCCTTTTATTTCACCAAGCTCTCACCAACCACTAAAAGTCAGTCCCACATTTACTCTTGTCCGGCGGCTTCTTGCTCGCTCACTCTCTCCTTTTCTCTTCTTAGCTTCCTCTGTCAGCGTCCTCTTCACTCTCTGCTCCTCTGCCATTATGTCCACAGAGGCTGCTGAGCCTTTAAATCGCTCAGCTCCTGTTCTATCACGACACCGGCTCTGCTTCCTGTCAACATTCCCCCAAATCTCGGGCCTGTGAACCTCCTCTTCTTCTTCTCGGTAGTCCAAAACGTCTATTGTCCGAACACTAACACTCCCCCGTAGCTCTGTGCTCACAGTCCGGCTAACAGACTGAGCTAATATGAGCTAACAGCAGCTACAGCTGTCAGCAGTTTACTTCACTGTCCATCATAAACTCTGTAAATCACAGAGAGTTGAGGCGGAGCAGCCGGAGGACATCAGAGGGAAAACCAGAAAACATTTCCTCCATAAAATATGATCCAGTTTCACCAGAATCAGTGAAATAGTTGCTGCTGTGTGACTTAGTGCCGTAAAGCGTTACGTACTTCTCCCGACCCGGAGCCCAAAGTTACATAGTGTGAGAACAGACGTACGAATGACAGAGACACCGTTCAGCTGATCACAGGTCAGTGTGGGTCAACAGGAGGTAGTTTATCAGAGAAATGTTGCTTTAAAGGTTTTTCTTAGATCGGTGTTGTGACATATTTTAACTCCTCTGCGTCAGCACTGCAGCACTGATGATGTCGTTTCAATGAAAACAGTCTCCATATCTGTGATGAGATACTAAAGCTGGTTGATGATCTGTGAAATTAACTCCCACAGCTCTGCAGTGGGATAAATTCTCCATCATAGGCCACAGCATGGGTGAGTGCAGCTTCACGGCAGAATTAGAGCCGCCTTAAACGTTTGTGACATGTTGTATTTACATTTACGCTCTGTTGTTTTTCAGGTGGTAACATCGCTGGGCTGGTAAGTGACGCAGTGTCATGACAGGCTGTTTCATCAGCACACATATCGACTCGCTGCACACTCTGGTGTTCATCCTCACTGTGTTTCCTCACAGTTCAGTGCTTTGTATCCTGAGATGGTGGACGCTGTGGTGCTGCTGGACTCTTACGGATTCTTACCGACAGAACTGGTATTTTAGCAGCTTTGACACCCAGATTACAGTTTGTGTATATATATTGTATATATCTAAACATGAGAGAAGCTTCACCTCTCAGCCAAACCTTCTACACACTATCAACATCAAAATTCATTCTGTATCTCTTGCGCCTTTGAGGGTAGCGAAAAGCTTCATGTCATGATAGATGACCAAATAACCTTCTCTGATCACTGCTACGGCCACGGTTGCTCCGTTGTGCCACAACATCAGAAAAATCAGGCCTTACCTGACTCAACATGCTACCCAGCTCTGGTTCTTGAACGTCCTCATACAGACATATGTTACCTCCTCCAATGAACGACAACTCGTACGCTCAGAGCAATCCAGACTTTTCTCGTCTGTTGTTCCCCATTAGTGGAACGTCCTACCAGTTCCTACCAGATCAGGGGCGTCCCTCTCTACCTTCACAGACCTCTGAAGACCTGCAGCTCTTCAGAGAGGACCTCCTCACCAACACTACCAACACACTAGCAACAACACACGCGAGCCGCAGAGAAGTGAAGATATTTGTCTCTGCCTCAAACTGAACTTTATAACAACATTAAAAACAAACCACAGTCTCAGCAGCAACAAACAGATCACAGTTAATACAGAGCTTAACTACCAGACACAATAACTGCTGCACATGTTGCATTCATAACACTCATACTGAACCCTAAATTTCTCCCGAAGGCTGCACTGTCACTGTGTGAATGCGTATGAATGGCTAGCTCCTAAAACCGATGAGCAGTTGCCACCTTGCATGGCAGCCAATGCCATCAGTGTATGAATGTGTGTGAATGAGATATGTGGTGTAAACGCGCCATCAGTGAGGGATTTAGATTATAGAGTTAAAATCACAGGTGAGCCAAACAACCTACAGGTGACACTAACGACCCACAGGTGACACTAACGACCCACAAGTGACCCAAACGACCCACAGGTGACACTAACGACCCACAGGTGACACTAACGACCCACAGGTGACCCTAACGACCCACAGGTGACCCTAACGACCCACAGGTGACCCAAACGACCCACAGGTGACACTAACGACCCACAGGTGACCCTAACGACCCACAGGTGACCCAAACGACCCACAGGTGACACTAACGACCCACAGGTGACCCTAACGACCCACAGGTGACCCAAACGACCCACAGGTGACCCAAACGACCCACAGGTGACCCTAACGACCCACAAGTGACACTAACGACCCACAGGTGACCCAAACAACCCACAAGTGACCCAAACGACCCACAGGTGACACTAACGACCCACCCATTCCTCCACAAATTTTGATTATTATCATTATTATTAATATTATTAGAGTTAAAATCTATGCTGGAAAAAAACTAAGTCTTATAGGAGCTCCCTTAAGGAAGAACAATGTCTCTAGTGCTACCCCACATAGGTATGTTGAGTAAGTATATCCATTTAAGAAATGTTTATTCACCAATGTAATGGCATTTGACATGATTTTGTTCGTTGGGTCAGTGACAGTCATTCATATTACTCAGTATATTAAACTGTGCTGTCTTTGAAGTGCCTCTCTCATCATTCCTGTCTGTTTTCTTACAGAAAGAAGTGACTAAAGTGATGAGACAGGGGATTGAAGAGATGCTCCAGTTTGAAAAACGGACCGAAGAGAAGAAGACAAGAGTTTACACCTATGAAAACGCAGTAGAGAGGTGTTACATCTGCATATTTACAGTGTTTTTACTCGTTAATGTTTGCAGAATCGTCGCCCTGCTTGTACAACTTTGCCTTTTTATGTGTTTCAGGCTGTTGGCTGCAAACAAGACTCTGTCTGAACAGTCTGTGCGCATCCTTTTAGAGCGAGGTCTGGTTCAAGTTGAAGGAGGTAAAGCTTTATCTTCCTCTGTTTGTTATGAGTGCTCCTTATAGAAAATAATGAGCTTGCCCTCTGAATAATCTCTCTTATGCTGCTCATATAATGCACTTTTCTCTTGCAGGAGTGGTGTTCTCCAGAGACTTTCGTATTAATCTGGTGGGTTATTCCTGAACTGCACCCACTCATCACTTTGTCTTTTTTTTCCTCCCAAAGGTATCGTCTTATTCAGCTCATAAATTGCACGTTCAGTTTGTTTTCTTGTTTGTTTTCTCAGAAAAACATTGTGCGCATCAGTTTGGAGCAGAGTCTGGAGATGCAGTCGAGGATTCAAGCCTCCGTTCAAGTTATTCTGTAAGATACTCCCCCACCTCATGTTTCTTTATTTCCTGTACTAAACTAAATTGTACCTAACTGAATATACACACAAACTTTCTCTTTGTCTTTCCAGAGCAGAAGACGGCTTTGAGAAAATATTTGCTGAACCAGATCAAAAGAAATTTACATCAGCACTTCTTCAGGCCTACAGGGACAGAAATGTGAGTGTATTTTCACAGACTGTTTGTGCAAAGTAGGTGTGCTTGCATCTTCATGTTTATTTTTAGACGTTAAGCCGATGTGTGTGTAATTGTGTGTAGTAGACAGGCAGACAGACAGACAGACAGACAGACAGCTAGCCCAATGTCTCAGAGGCAGCAGAATATTTTAGCTGTGAACCTCAGCGCTGACCTACATACAGAAACTTGTAAGTAAAGTGCTGCTGATGACAGAAAACGGAGGATGTACATCAGCTAAACGTCTCCACCGAGGGTCTCTTTCCAAGTGACCCGGGAATAGAAAAGATCAGTTGACGTCAAACTTTCACCGTCCACAAGCCCCTATGTTCAAATGTCCACCACAGCAGAAATAAACATCTTCTTTTGAGGACAGCAATGTTCGTATTTTAGCCAGGGACGGATGGTTTGAAGGGACCTTAACCAGGAAAACCAACCCCCAACCATGAAACAACATGTGTCAGCCACATACAGTGCAGTCTTAAAATCACTTCAACCATCAACATCCACATGACCCTAATGACCTACCTGAGGGCAGGATGGGTTTACGACCCACAGGTGACACCAACGACCCACAGGTGACCCTAACGACCCGCAGGTGACCCAAACGACCCACAGGTGACACCAGTGACCCGCAGGTGACCCAAACGACCCACAAGTGACACCAATGACCCACAGGTGACACCAACGACTCACAGGTGACCACAACGATCCACAGGTGACACCAACGACCCACAGGTGACCCCAACGACCCAGAGGTGACCTAAACGACTAAAAAGTTATGCAGAATTTGACTGGTTGGTGCCGTCACAGGCGTTACACCTGCATGTTAATGAGTAGTGTTGCTCTGCTGGATGTGTAAATAAGCAACTGTTAAAAAGTTAAAAGGTGATTATATGTAAATGTGCCTTTGCCTCCCCTCGTTCGTCACGTCTAATCGACTCTGTCTCTGTCTTTCAGCACTCGGTCATAACAGTACCTGGCGATCATCACGTCCATCTGAATAATCCTGGAGTCGTCGCTCCGCTTGTGTCTGACTTCCTGCAGACTAAAGTGTTGTCGCAGTCGGCAAACCTAACAGATGAGCAGACCTCGAAGTTATAGCAAACAAAGAAAACTTCAGTCACATGACAGTACTGTAAAACACTGTTTCTACTCACCTTGGTGCTCAGTATCAACTCATGTTATTTCTGCAGGACTGGACTTTTAAACATATTTTAATATATTTTAATGTGTATTTAAGTGCCAGAGGCATTATGAGCAACACAAGCCATGTTTCCCATCGAGCTCCAGATGGTCTGTAAACGAGTGAAGGTGTTGAAGAGAGAGATCAGCCAAAATGTGGCTTCAGCACAGTTTGTATCTTTGGCTGTTTGTGTCATCAACACTTCGCTCAGTTCAATGAATCTGTATCAGTTCTGTATTAGTTTGTCATGCTGTATTGTTTGTATTTAAAGCAACACGTTGTGTCTGTGTCATCATAAACTAACAGAGTTTTGTTTTTTATGGAGAAAATGTTTTCTGGTTTTCCCTCTGATGTCCTCCGGCTGCTCCGCCTCAACTCTCTGTGATTTACAGAGTTTATGATGGACAGTGAAGTAAACTGCTGACAGCTGTAGCTGCTGTTAGCTCATGTTAGCTCAGTCTGTTAGCCGGGCTGCCTGGACTGTGAGCTCAGACCACCGGGAGGAGGAAGAGGAGGAGGAGGAAGAAGAAGAAGGTCACAGGCCTGGGGAGCATAGTCAGTGTCATGCCAGAACCAGAGCTGGGCAAGTGGGCAATGTAACCGGACAAAGCAGCCTCTATGGACATAATGGCAGAGGAGAAGAGAACGAAGAGAACGTTGATGGAAGAAGAGCACTAAAGGAGTTTTGGTGTAGCAGTTTGGAAACACCTGGAGGAGGAAGTCTTAAGGTCCAGGACAGAGATAGGAAAATCTGACACAGTGGGGCTGATAGTGTCGTGCCAGAACCGGAGCTTACATAATGATTTAAACATAAATTAAAAAATAAAATAAGACATTCGTGTGACAGATCACTAATCAAAAAATGGACTGTATGTTTAACATTGCACTTCAGAAACATTGTTGGACGGATCATGTCAGACCATATTAGAAACCCCTCTAAGGATAATGTCGTCCAGTACATGGCTGAGCTGATTACATTAGATTATACAGGCGTACCCAATAAAGTTTCATGGTATTTGAACAGTTTTTGGACTTTGGCAGCCCAGACCTTTGAATTTCTGCTGTCTTCTCTCCATCATCACCGCCTCTGTCTGACTCCTCTCAGTTTTCTGTTTTTTCTTCTGGCTTCCCGCCGCCCTGCAGGTGTACTCAGCAGTAACCTTGTACCTGCTGTCTTTGAGGAATGTTTTTGAAATGCACTGCGGCGCATCAGATGTCTTGGATGTCTGCTGTCTGTTGTTAATATTTTAGCATTTGCGCACTTTTCTCTCGAGTGTGTGTCCTCATGTTTAATCTCAAAGGTTAGTGAGCTGTGGGGAGAAAAAGCTTCTTGGACTTGAGTGCCACGGCGAGAAGCAGAGGGCGGATCATCGAGTACTGCAACAGTACCTTGTTTACAGCACGTATACATCATAACAAGTGTCCAACTTTTGGATGGGATGAATGAATCTGATGCATTTCTGGAAATAAACATGAATTAAACTCTCCTTCCAAGGACTGTCGATTCAATCACGTGCATGGTTTTTTGGGGGGAGCGTGAACTCTTTTCTGCTTTTGAGGGGAGATCTGACAGCGCTGCTGATCTAATGCTGGGCTTAGGAAGGATTTACACTTGAGCTGAATGTTTGAAGGGTGTTCCACAGAAGAACAGTTCTTGCCCTACTTCTGACTAGTCTGTGGTTCACAAGCCGCTTTTCTACAGAGAGTTTCTTTGATCAGTCTTTAGAAGAAGCTGAAACAGGATCCTGGGGACTTGATTTTAGCATAAACAGGTATCTGTACTCGGAAGTTAGAGTAAAGTTGGAGTATACATAATCTTCCTAACAGAGATATAGCAACAATTACAGCTCCTATCATTTGTACCTGACAAGAAATCAATTTACCAACAACCAATCATCATCCAGGTCCCCAGCAGCAGCTGATATCACTGACTAGTCCAGCAGCAGTCAGCCCAGCTCGGCGTCTGTCTTTCAGCCTTTTATTTCACCAAGCTCTCACCAACCACTAAAAGTCAGTCCCACATTTACTCTTGTCCGGCGGCTTCTTGCTCGCTCACTCTCTCCTTTTCTCTTCTTAGCTTCCTCCGTCAGCGTCCTCTTCACTCTCTTCTCCTCTGCCATTATGTCCGTAGAGGCTGCAGTTACATTGCCTGCTTGCCCGGCTCCAGTTCTGGCACGACACAGGCTCTGCTTCCTATCAGCACTCCCCCGAGCCTCCTCTTCATGGTGGTCCAAAACGCCTGTGGTACAAACACTCAGACAGGATCCACACATGCATCAGTGTTTCCAGTCATTTGAGTGGGTGTAGGGTGCAGGTGGATCTAAAAAAACACAGCCCGACGTCTGAAAAGCCTGAAACAGAGACTATCTAAACTCTGACACTGTGTTCTGGCTTTGTTTGTTTCACAAAGCAGCCTCTAAACCTGAGTCTGGCTCAGAATTTACTTTGGAAAACAGCGAAAAGACGAAGTTTAACTTGTTTTGTGTCTGATGGTTTGAGAGAGACTGAACTAACACTGCCCTAGCCAACAAACTGAGCTAACAGCAGCTACAGTTGGCCACAGTTCACTTTATTGTCTGTCAGGAAACTCTGTGTCAAAATGTGTTATTTTATCTTAGGAGCTCCATAACATTAAATATACTTAGTCACATCGTCCACTGCAGGCTTCAGAGTTATTCTAATGTATTAGAAAACAACTAAAGATCCAGATTTAAAACACTGATACACTGAACTATTATCTTTACTATTATTCTTATTATTATTGTTATTGTTATTATTATTATTATTATTATTATTATTATTATTATTATTATTAATATGTAAATAGGGTGGCCAAAATATTAGAAATACCTCTTAGTATAATTTAACACAACTGCAAACTCAATAATAATCAAATAACAGTAGATTTCATGGCAGGTTTGTTGTCTTGTTGTCTTCACAGTGGACTGTGATAAGTGTCCCTAATAAAAGGCCGCTGCCTGACAGACCGCACTGAGGGATTCAAAGGCACAGGCAGATCACGGAAATGACGTTTCAACGTTTTGTTTATGTTTGTTTGGAGACTTCACGGAGTGTTTGACACGTGTCACATCAGCTGCAATGACTAACGAAGGTAACAGAGTCAGACAGGTGGAGGCCACACCTGTCCACAGGTGTCCAGCTGTAAACACCTGCAAACATCAGATTTAACTGTCACGTGTCTGAATGACTGATTGTTGTTTGAGCTGCAGACTGATGGCCGTGTTGCGTTCAGGTGCAGAGCTCTCTGTCCCGGTCCCCTGGGGTCAGATCAGGGGGAAGGTCTGGGGTCCTGATCACGGTCGTCCTGTGCTGTGTGTGCACGGCTGGGCTGATAACTGTGGTGCATTCAAGGCCCTCATTCCCCTGCTGCCCAAAGGTAATCCATTACTGAGGCGATGAGACGTTCAGGGAACACTGGAAAACACTGTATTCTAATACTTTTCTGATATGTTTCCTGGAAAGATGTTTGTAATGTGGTTATTATTTCACTTCCACAGCAGATCTGAATGTGATTACAAATCAAAGAAAGTAACTATATAATTAGTTAGTGCTGTAAAAATTTTTTACACTGGAATCACAAAAATATATAAACAGCCACAATAAATAAAAACAAGTAGCTACAGATAATGTTTTAAACGAGGATGGTAGCCGTGACGATGTCAGTTAAACTGCCAGAGAACCAACTGTCAGTTGGTGGTTGCCGTAGCAACGGATTGTTCAACTGAAAACAACAGAAAATCCAAGTTTACGGTCACAAAGATTCCCCCCCAAAAAATATATGCAATGAGCTAATCGTGGAAAAACTAAATTCTACCAACTCATAATAAATAAATAAATCAAAACTAGTAGCTACAGATGAATGTTTCACGCCATTAACGACGTCAGTTTAACTGCCAGAGAACCAACTGTTGGTTGGTGGCTGCCATGGCAACGGGATGTTCAACTGAAAACAACAGCTGGCAACAGAAATCACAGTCACTGGAATCCCGCCCAAAAAATATAAACTATAGTTGTCATGTAAAGAAGAAACATGATGGAGTATCGCCAGTGAAAGGTCATATATATCTCATAGAAAGTGCAAAAGAAAAAGTGAATTAATCGAGTGTAAAAGAGTAAAACACACAAGTTTCCCCGACAGTCATCAATCAACAGTTGTATTAGCTTCAGACAGATAGCATAGTGGCTAGCTTGGTTAGCAATGAGCTAATTGTAAAAATAAAAAAAAAAAAAAAAATATTTTTAAAAAAAAAAAAAAAAAAAAAAAAATGTACCAACTCATAACAATCAACAATCAACAAAACAGCAGCAATAAATAAAAACTAAGTAGCTACAGATAATGTTCTGAACGAGGATGGTGGCCGTGACGATGTCAGTTAAACTGCCAGAGAACCAACTGTCGGTTGGTGGTTGCCACAGCAACGGATTGTTCAACTGAAAACAACAGCTAACAACAGAAAGTCCAAGTTTACGGTCACAAAGACGGACAATCCCAAAAAAATATATATGCAATGAGCTAATCGTAGAAAAACTAAATTCTACCACCTCATAATAAGTAAATAAATAAAAACTAGTAGCTACAGATGAATGTTTCACGCCATAACGACGTCAGTTTAACTGCTGTAGAACCAACTGTCGGTTGGTGGCTGCCATGGCAACGGGATGTTCAACAGCTGGCGACAGAAAGGCTCACTGATTTTCAAATGTAAACAAATGTTATTAATATTTTTATCAACCCAGCCGAACCTTAAATAAAGCAATGAGTTCCCCTCAGCCGTGGCTCTGTGTTTGGGATGAAGGTGTTGTCGTGTCTCTCTCAGAGTTCAGGTTCGTGGCGTTGGACCTGCCGGGTCACGGCCTGTCGTCACATCGTCCTCCCGGAGTTTTCTACTCTTTCCCGGCGTACGTGGCGGATGTTCGCCGAGTCGTTGACGGTGTGTGAGTTTTCTAAAACTCTCTCCTCTTCACGTCTCTGTTCATCCGTTGATTAAATCACAGTCTGACTTTTCTCTGGCTCGTGATGAGATCTGTGACTTTGACTCCCACAGCTCTGCAGCTGAGGAGGTTTTCCATCATCGGTCACAGTATGGGTGAGAGCAGCTGCACGTCGAGTTCATCTGAATCTTTGAATGTTTCAAACAGAAACAAAATCTCACTTTTTATTTACAGGTGGTGAGATCGCTGCATTAGTGAGTGTCTCATCTCTTCATCACACTTCATACACTGACTGTGTTTGGCTGTTTTCATCATATTCTGTCTCCCACAGTTCACCGCTCTCTATCCTGACATGGTGGACGCTCTCGTACTTCTGGACTCTTTCGGGTTTCTACCTACAGATACAGTACGAACCGTTTTGTCACTCACTGTAGAGGCTGTGTGCTGAAATACAGGACCAGGAAAGGCGAAATGTTGTTTCATCATGTGTAGTGTTGCCTGCAACATTTCAACCAATCAGACTTTATTTGTTTAGCACTTTTCATATAAACAAAATATAACACAAACATCCTGTTTATGAACAAAAACTATCTCATCTTTTTGCAGTGAGGAAACACAGAAGGCAGGTTTAATAATTAGATTTGGACAAATAAATAAATTATATTATACAACAAGCAATCTGAGTGGTCAACTGTTATGTAAATAAATAACTTTTAGTAAAGTAATACGTCTGAATTTCATCTTTCTTTAATGAATATTCTGTATTTTATGAAGCTGTTAATACAGGTGTGTACCTGGTTTGTGAACGCAGAGAAACTGTAGTTTTTAAAGACTAAAGGTCGACTAATGTTGACTGAAGCTGAATATTCCATTAGATAAAAACATTTTGGAAATGATTACATCGATCTTTCTGGACTTTACAACGCTGTGGAGTTATTGGAAATGTTCAAGACACAGTAAAATGTGCAAGTACACAGAATACAATAAGAATAAAAACAGATTAAATAGTGTGAATATATAAACTAACTAAATAATAGTGATAATGAAACAGATTAAATGTATGAATAGACAAATAAATGCATATAGTTTAAGTAAAGACTTTCTCTGCTGCTCTTCACTATTAAATATTAAAATCCTACAATCAGCTTATTTAAATCAACATTTTACATCATGTAAATGCCTGAACTGCTCAGAAAAATACAGTGATAGCTAAATGTTTGTACGTGTATATAAAATATTTTATAATACATTTAAGTGTAACTTCAGCGAATCATCTTCATTCATGTGGCTACAGTTTTATTGGTTTTCATGTCTCGTATCTCTAATAAAAAACTCTGCTGCACTTTCCACTCAGTTAATTTTGACTTTGTCACGTCGTCGCGTCTCCTCCTGCAGGAAGAAGTATCCAGACTGATGAGGCAGGGCATGGACGAGATGCTTCAGTTTGAAAAGAAGACGGAGGAGAAGAGAAGAGTTTACAGTTATGAGACGGCAGTTCAGAGGTATTATATCATCGTTTATGAAGGAAGTCAGTTTTTTAGTCACATACTCAAAGTTTTAAAGAGTGTTTTCTGTCTTCCAGGCTGTCGGCTGCTAACCCGACTCTGTCTGAACGGTCTGTTCACGTCCTTTCAGAACGAGGTCTGCTTCAGACCGAAGGAGGTTTGTCTTTCTCTCTTATCTCCTCTCACAGAGAGAAATAATCTCACTTTGCTTTCAGCTGAACGTGTTTCTCTTCTGCAGGATTCGTGTTCTCCAGAGACCTGCGAGTTAATTTTGTAAGTCGCTGTTAACTTCTGCAACACGTTCACACACCTCCTGTCTGTTAACCCGTATCGAGGTTTCAGCTCGTCGTGTTTCATTTGGTGTTTTCAGAAAAACATCGTGCGCCTCAGTTTGGAGCAGAGTCTGGACCTGCAGTCGAGGATTCAAGCGTCTGTTTTAATCATTCTGTAAGTCCATGATCACTGCACCCAAACTGCCAAGTCTCCATAAGTCCCCATGTCCAAATGTCCAACTTCACAGCAGAAATAAACATGTTTACAGCCTGGTACAAAAAACAGTTTTGGTCTCTGTAGCTAATTTCCCCGTTCATGACAACTGTACTGAGGGTGAATTTATATACAACTCACCTTCGCCTTTCTAGTGCGTAGGTTGGCTGCAAAACTGGGCTTTAAATCCTTCACGACCACCAGAAGACCTCGATCTGTAGACCTCAGAGGTCTCACTGAGATCAGGGGACAAGTCCGTGTAGTGCTTTATACGTGGTTTTAAAGTTATTTATTGACATTTGACCTTTTTGTTCCAGAGCAGCAGGCGGCTCTGATCGAATGCTTTCTGAACCAGCTCAGAACAAATTCACCTCGACACTTCGTCAGTGTTTGCAGGATAAAAAGGTGAGTGAAGATACTAAACGTGTGCGCTGCTTTATCGTGATCTTATATTAATATCTGTCTCTGTTTGTTTCAGTACACGGTGGTGACCGTGCCGGGCGATCATCACGTTCATCTGAATGATCCTGAAGCCGTCGCTCCGTTTGTGTCAAACTTCCTGCGAACCAAAGTTCTCTCACGTCCAACCGGAGAACACAAGTTATAACTGAAGACACACACTTCCATTTCCCATGAAGATCTTAATGTGGCGTTAGGCGCTGAGGGACCGAGAACAAGTTTGATGCGTGGGATTCATTACAAGACGTTAAGAACAAGTTCTTATTTACAGTGATCAGCTGTCGTTGAGTCTTTAACAGAGTGATGATCTTTGCTCGGCTTCATAGAGCCGATCGTGTTTCAAACCTGTTGACAGTTTTGAAATGTTTCAGAAAAACAATAAAAATGTCTCAGTTTTCACATTTCATAAGTCGTCTGTCACATTTAGTTTCTATCTACGAACAGAGACCATAACCAATCTTTAATTTAGAGTTTAAAGTTTATTTTTGACTCTACCTTCTTGTAAAACGTCTGATTCGTTGGAGCAGCTGTCAGATTTCAGTCTTTCCCAGATTGATCGTCCTTGCAGAAAGCCGCCTGTCAGACATGACTGTGGAAGCAAAAGAGCTGCCAGGTAAGACCCGCCCCCAGAGGATTGTCCATGTTAATATCCAATAAGATCACTGGTTGCAGAAGCGCCTGATGTTTCTTTCAGGTTCCAAAGGTCAGAGGTCGTCTGTGTGAATCAAAGTTTGGGATCCAGATCACGGTCGTCCTGTGCTGTGTCTGCACGGCTGGGCTGATAACGGTGGTGCATTCTTCTGCTGTCCAGAGGTAATCTATGACGGAGTGACGGGTCATTAAACCTCACGCTGACAGCTGTGTTTGTGTACTACACTCTTGATGTTTTCTGTTGTCTTGGACTCGTTGGCATCGTTCTCGCCAAATATTCTCATCTGTCTCGAGTCCAGCGTTGAGTAACTTCCTCCTCTAAAAACAAAAAGTGACATCTGTGTTGATATTTGTTACATTTTCCGTTGGCAGTCGAGGAGAAGCTCCATAATTTATTATTTTTATTTCAGCAGACAGTGAATAGACGGAGAGACGATGGAGTCAGTGTGTCTGTGTGATGAATACAAATGCAGACACAGGTGCGTCTTTGTTGAGGGTTGATGTGACTTTTAAGTGAAATTTCTCTCCTTAAAGTGAAAAACAGGACCTGATTCGATCCTACAGAGTTGTTACGCTGCACTTACTTTGTGAAAATGATCTTCTAATATATTTCATTGTATTGTTCCGAAGAGGTTTCTCTTGACTTGGACTAGAACCTCTTTGAACTCGACTAATGTGGTCCTGACTACAGCGCTCGCTTATAGCATGTAGTGTGTTTACACAAGACAAACTTTTGATCGTGCTGTGCTGAGCGTGGACGCTTGACAGGTAGGTGCTGTTACAGGTGGCTTCATTCAGCCGCCTCAGCTCCACCCACGCTCCACGCCTTTGCCGATGTTTTTTTTGACAAATGCAGGACCGCTAAGATGGTAGAACGGCTCTTCAGAAACCTGTGGATGGCGTCACAAGGACTATGTCCATGCTTTATAGTCTGTGGTGTTTGGTCACAACCATAGAAGCACTAATGTCTGTACAGAAATACAATCCGTCTAACAGCCGTTGAGATATTTCAGTCTGGAACAAACAGCCTGTTGGACTTACCTCCTCTCCGTGTTGTTCCTGAGTTTATGTCTCTCTCCGTCCGTCCCTGGCGGGTCACGGTCTGTCGTCACATCGTCCTCCTGGAGTTTTCTACTCTTTCCCCGAGTATGTGGCAGATGTCCGCCGAGTCGTTGAGGGCGAGCTCGAGGTCGCTCGACCTTTTTCAGACATTAGTTTCACTCCAGTCTCTTTGTGGCAAAGAGGTTTCATCTCCTGAGGAGTCTGCAGCAGTTAAATCAGTCCAGCAGGAGGTGAAACTGGATTTAATACGATGTGTCTGTGAAATAACTCCCACAGATCTCCAGTGGACAAAGTTCTCCATCATAGGCCACAGTATGGGTGAGTCCCACACTGTGCAGACTGAGAAAAACATAAATAATACACCCAATCCACATAAACTGACACTGCTTTTTTTCCCAATAAAACCTCAAACAAAGCTGAAACAGTGAGCGATTTCATCAACTCAAATGTCAAATGTGAGAATTTTTTAGTTTTTGATGCTCCCTTGGACTTTTTTTCCTGATCTGATCCATCAAAAACGTGACAAAGATACAATAATCTTTAGTCACAGCCTCTTGATCACAGCCAGAATCTGTGTGGAAGTCAGTAACAAAATAACTTTGGTTTGTTTGCTCCCTGCAATGGACTGCTTTAGATTTCTACCGTTAGATGCAGTAATTCAGCAGTTTTTTATCATCACTGAATATGACAAGCGTTTGAAGTAAAGATGATTTAATAGTGACGGTTTCCTTGGAAATGGGGAGAAACGATAAAATGATTGCTGCAGAACGACTGTTCAATTATCTTTATGTTCCACTTTTTGATTTCCTCGTCTCTTCTTCTGCAGAGAGAAATATCCGGAGCGATGAGGCAGGGCATGGACGAGATGCTTCAGTTTGAAAAGAAGACAGGAGAGAAGAGAAGAGTTCACAGTTATGAGACGGCAGTTCAGAGGTACAATGTCCAGTTTATGACCAATAAACCGCCATTAATGTCGGATGAGTTTAAAGGAACTGCACCGACTTTACTCTCAGGTCTAGTGGAGTAACATTAAGGGTCCAGTGTGTCAGATTTAGAGAGCTGTATTTACAAAATATAATATTCTGGGTTCTGCTGTCAGACTTAGGATCACCCACTGACAGCCCCATCTACTCCCATGTAAACTGGAGAGGAGAAATTTCCCAAAGGAGCACGGGGCACCTGTTCTTTCTCTCTCTCCCCAGGTCACATTTTTTAACTTCACACACTGAAATTCAGCATTCACATGGTCGACAAGATGAGGATGCTCACGGTCATTTGGGCTTTTTGATACCACCTACCGTTTGGCATTAGTGTCCACTAGTTGGAGGGGCTTCATTTAGAGATTTTCTGTGTCTCTCAGCAGTCACTCACACACAGACAGAGCACAGCTGCAGTTAATTGCTCTGACCTGCAGCTGACCCTGGTTGCTTGGCAACCTCAAGCTGCCTTTGACTAACTTTATTAAGGTCTCTGTGCTGCTGCAGTGTCAATAATAATTACACTGTATTATCATCACTCTTATATTAACTGTATTTGTGGAAATTTATCAAGTTTATTAGTGCACAAACCACTTTGATTCGACTCCCAGCACTCATGGATCTGCAGAGTGACTCATTGATGCATTCGGTCTGGAAACCCAGAAGTTAGCAAGCTGGCCTCGTGTCCAAATGTTCTGTGGGTGCTCGGTCAGATTTCTGTCTCTTTTATCAGCTGCTGTCTGAAGTGTTTTCTGTCTTCCAGGCTGTCGGCTGCTAACCCGACTCTGTCTGAACGGTCTGTTCACGTCCTTTCAGAGCGAGGTCTGCTTCAGTGCGAAGGAGGTTCGTCTTTCTCTCTTCTCCTCTCACAGAGAGAAATAATCTCACTTTGCTTTCAGCTGAACGTGTTTCTCTTCTGCAGGATTTGTGTTCTCCAGAGACCTGCGAGTTCATTTTGTAAGTCACTGTTAACTTCTGCAACACGTTCACACACCTCCTGTCTGTTAACTGCACTGAAACTGATGTTTGCACAAATAACATTCTAACTTTTGTTGCTAATGTTGCTGTTCTAGAGCAGACAGAGGTATTAATGCAACACAACCAGACTCAAACCAACAGAAACTCACCTCCACACTGATGTTTAAAGTGCTGATTTAACTGTCAGAGAGGGAAAGGAGCGACACGCTTGAGCACATAGAAGGAGAAAATACATCTGTGTGAAGTGAAACAATGAATTTATTGTGTTTATATACATATATAGGTTAAAGCATGGCCATATTTCAACCACTGTTTGTGCAGGTGTGTGTGTGTGTGTGTGCATTGTTCTATTAAATCTATCGAGGCAGCTGCATAGATCTAAAAGTAGCACCACAGTACGAGTTCAGTGTCTCAGAATAAGCAGAAATATTTATAGACGTGAACTTTAAAGCACAAAAAGAGTTCACACACGATCAGATCGTTCCTTTTTCTTCAGTTTTCAGTGTCAGGATTCAGCACAGAGGAGAATGATGAGATGTTTGCAGGAAAAGTTCAGGCGTCCTTAATGTCATTATGTGTGGCCGCATTCCATTTAGGTGTGCTATATTTAAAAAAAAAAAAAGGTCCTCGCTGTGCATGCTGAGTCACCGTCACGGTTTATTTTTCACCTGTGACAAGTCAAAACGTCTGCCGTCGTCCTTCAGTGTTGGTCAGTTTATTACAGACACGAGCGCCTGAAGAAAGTCCCAACATTAAATATTAATCTTAACCAAACTACAGATTTTTACAAGCAGTCAGACGTTGACGTGAGTCATACGGTATAAAAAACAACAAAAACATAATGAGCAAATGTCGGGCGGCCATCATGAGTCATCATATTTTGTCGGCTGGAGACAAAAATCCAGTGAGCCTCATGTTCAGTTATTTGGACTCATTATTCGGACTCATTGACCGCCCAATCGAACCACACTCAGCTCAATTTGTTTGGTTTGGTTCACTTTCACATCTCCAAACCGCCTGGACAACGTCATGCAGTTACACCAGCTGCTCGTTCGGGGGTGGTGTTGTCCAAAACAAGCAGCAGTAAAAAGAAAACCCGGCTCATCGACTGGCTTTCTGATCTATGATTCTCTGGATAGTCTGTTTGCTTTCCCACCGTAAGCGAACCAGCACCAGCGTTCGCTTGCAAGTGGACCGAGACCCAGGCGGACCAGAGTTCAGATGAGCTTTCACACCTGCCCAAATGAACTCTGGTCCATTTAAAGCAGACCAAACAGCACTGGTGTGAAAGCACCTGTCGTATATTCAGTGGCGATGCAGTTGAAGATGTTTGAAGAAAAACTCTGCCGACACTGTCAAATTTATTACAATAAGTTCAGTATCATAATCAAGTAAAACGTTACTTGGAGAGCCTCCAGCCGAATAATGAAACTCTGAATTATGCGGGGCAGGCCCTTATATACAGTGGACATTGTGCTCCCAAGACATGCAGTCAGAGTCAACAATAGTATAACTCTGTAAGAGAGGGACAGAGAGGCCCCTAAAAAAACACCACATAGGACCCGAGACACCCCATCCCACATGACTCTTCTAATATAAATTGAAATACATACATTAACACACTTGACAGTGGCGCCATACATACATACACTTGACAGTGGCGCCACACATACAATAACACACTTGACAGTGGCGCTATCCTGGCGGTTCTTTGGTACTTCTATCCAAATAACCTCAAAGTCAGGATGGACCAAAATAACAGCGACCCAGACAAGTATCTTAGTGTAAACCATTTGTATATAATAGTACTAACATTAGTATGTAACTATGCACCTATGTGCAGACACCTCACACCCTTAGGTAATCCTAGTCTAAGTTTATGGACCAAAAATCAGATATACAGATTCTTACAGGCAGACTTTTGGCTCGATTAGGATCGATTCATAGAAGGAGCGGCAGACAACAGAACATGCACGACTAATGATGTAAAAATATTAGATAATTTCCTCTGAGGATGTGTTAGATTATTGGGTCTCTGAAGGTAAATGCTTCAAATAGACTTCCTAAACGTTCACCGAAGGAGAGCAGAGGACGTGCATCAACTATACTCAATAAAAAGACCAGTTGGACGCGTATAACAGTTTGTTAAGTCAAGAATCAGCACACCTAGGTCCTCGCCTTTGCCTGTGACTTGGATCCACAGGCCGGTGGCTCCACGTAGCTCAGCTCAGGCTGTGCTCAGCTCACCAGACACTCACCGGCAAGCTATCCTCTCACTGATTCCAGAAAGAGTTTCCCCTTTTTCTGGACGAAGGCGCTGCAGCTCCCTCTCTGCTGACTCATAATAGTCTGAATCGCTCTCAGTCTGATCCCTCCCCTGGTGGCTCGTGGATTTGATTAGGATGCCTTCCATTGGAGATGTTCCAGGCAGGTCCAACTGGCAGCAGATCCAGAACTCGCTGGAGAGACTACACAGTCCATCTGGCCTGGGAACGGCTCAGGATCAGCCAGCAGCAGCTAGAATGTGTTGCTGAATGCGAAGAAACTAAATTAGGCGAGAACAAATTGAACAAAATCCAGTTTAGGAAGGTGGAACCAAACACAGACATGAAAGATAAAGACTTACCTGCAGGGATGGAAAACACAAAATAACAAGAGAGGAACAGACGAGACTCAGGTGAAGCGAATCAGGCTGGAACAGGTAATCAAAAGTGGAAGACAGGAAGTTACAGACACTAAATAAGACACTGAAAACAACGACACACACATGAAGCCTGGTCTGTTTTTAAAAAAGTTCTTTGGATGTTAAAAACTTGCTAAAGTCCACCGGGTGGCCCACTCGAGATTCAGACCTGCCTGTTCAAACTTTTGTTAATATGAAGTGCTGCACCTCGTTAGGTCGGTTTGGTTAATCCACGTTATTCTACAGAAACTATGAGCACTAAATAAAAGCCCAGGGAGGTTAATTGAAGTTTTATGGCGTGTAAAAAATAAACAAATGTGCAAAATAAGAGAATAAACCGAATGTGACTCTGATATAAACAAATGAAACATGCAGACAATTATTCATTAATTTATTTTACTTACAGTCTGAATAAAAAATCTAATTTAAGAATAAGAGTTTGAACTTGTGCATGATTTTAATCAAGCGTTCGTCGTTTCTCCGTGAGCGTACCGGGCGATCATCACGTCTGAATAATCCTGAAGTAGTCGCACGGTTTCTGACTTCCACCTCTCTCTGAGAAGTTACTAACATCATACTGTTTGTGCATTTTTATATTTTAATGATTCTCTAGAGTTTCTTCACTGACTGTTTAATCGTGTTTATTTGTTGTCGTTTCAAAATGATTTCAGGTGTTTTAAAAAAAAGGATTACAGATTCGTTCGTATGAGTTTCAGTTTCCTCTTTCTCAATAAGAAACGCTGTTCTCCGTCTTAATGAAAACTGATGGACTGTGGAAACACCGGGCACAACGACGGAAATAAAATTTTATATTAATGTTTCCAGCAAATTAAAACCAACAAAGTGTAAAATCGTATCAAATCAATTAAACGACAAAAGAAATAAAAACCTCGATTTAAAACAAAAGTTCTGTGAAACAGTTTAAAGGAGCTTTTTTCACACATGTGTGAAGCTTCCACAGGTGAACAGGTTCATTGGTAACAGGTGATAGTATCATGATCAGGTATGAAAGTTTGAATGAATTTCTGGATTTCACTGGCTACAATTCAGAATCTCATTCAAAGATTCAGAAAATCAGAGAAATCTCTGCACAACCAACACTGAATGTCCGTGACCTTGGTGGTTGTAGAAATGAAACATACTCTGGGTTATAGATCACTTCAAGGTGTATGGCTTTATTGTACTATGCAGTGTGTTTTCAGTAGTTCGGGATGTGTGGTTACTTTATAAACTCTAATATATTTCATCATCAAACTTAATTCTTCTTGTGAATCATGTTTAACCAGAGGTGTCAAAAGTACACACATTCTTTACTCAAGTACAAGTAAAGATACCAGTGTTTAAAAAGACTCTAGTAATAGTTGAAGTATTGACTCAACTTTTTACTCAAGTTAAAGTGAAAAGTACAGGCTCTAAAACATACTTAAAGTATAAAAGTATAAAGTACCGGTAACCTTGTGAAGGACAAAACCATTTCAGGGAAAAGTTTACAGGACCTACAGTCTGTCCAAGCAAAGAAAAATGAACTGAGATCAATACAAAAAGCTACATTGGCCAATCTTTCCTAAACACATTCAAAAAATAAAACTGCTGTACAAGAATGAGGGATTGCGAACTCAGTGTGCATGGTGTTCAAAAACTTTATTGGTATGCAAACATCTCACGGAGGTATGACCAAGGATGGGGATGCGTTGCTGGTCTTCTTCACTCCACTCTACTACATCACCCGAGGAATCTCCTCCACCAACGCTCTCGCTAGCTTTCGCACACATTTCACTGACCTGGTGCCACCATCACAAACTATTTCAGTTCCTTCCAATGAGTTCCCCGCCTGATTTTAGGCTGTTTATGTTCATCGTCTTGTGCACGTGAAGACAAATGCACCAATAGGGTTGTCTTATCAGTGTGTGTTTACATACGTTTCTAAGCATAATCCAATCAATCACGTTGTCTGCATGGCGCGTTTCACTGATGCTGATGGTGAAATTTTACTGTTTATTAATAATCACCATCTAAACGCAAGAGTAACGACCCTGATACGAAAGTTTGGATACTTATGCTAAAATCTAAGAAGTAAAAGTCAAAAGTTGACACAAAAATAAATAGTGAAGTAAAGTATAGATACCTGAAAATTCTACTTAAGTACAGTAACAAAGTATTTGTACTTCGTTACTTCCCATCTTTGTGTTTAACGAAAGAGAACATTCACATTAGCATGTAGCTCGGGAACAATAAATGTAGTCTGCGTGCAGTGGGGCTTTAAACTTTATCAACACAAACTGAACTTAGGTCTAAGAAGTGTTTGTAAGTCCTGAATCATTTTCCCACGGCGCTACAGATGTGGAGAGAAAGCCCTCAGAGTGTGAAGGATTGAAAGTGATGGCACCAGAATGAGCTGATACGGCGTCCGGATGTTGCAAATGTAGCACTCATAAAATGCTGACAAGGAGCGGGCGTAGAGGTGTCTTCAGTTCGGCTCTGGATTTATCTCTTGTGAAAGAATAAAGTCTCCTTGACACGGACTTCTGATCTCCAACAATGTTACTACGTGGGCTCAGGAACACTTCAGAAAACAGTCCATCCGTTTCCTTCGTCTTATCCGGAGGTCGGGTCGCGATGGCAGCAGGTTTAGAACAACGCTCCAGACTTCTTTCTCCTCCTCGTTCTTTCAGTCAGTACCCAAAGCTCACGGCTGTAGATGAGGGTTGGAACGTAGATGAACTGGAGAATCCTCCAACTTCAGAAAACAGGTCATCTGTTCGTCTACAAAAGAAGTTCAGACTCGACCATGCAAAGAGAAAGATGGATGGATACAACATCTGAGACGGATCTTGGACATGGACACTTGGACTTCCTGTGTCTAAACTTAAAAATATACAAATATGTTCCAAGTTCACCAGATGAAATAACATCTGTTTCTGTATTTAACTCATCCGACGGTGTCGAGTCTCCTCGTGTCACCTGCTCGTCATGAATCTGCCTCTTTGTGCAGAACGAGCTAAAAATGGCCGTCACCAAACGAGATGACAACTTTTCATAATGTAGGCCATCGTCACACACACACACACACACACACACACACACAAAACCTCTTTCCACCCTTTTTACTCAGGGGAGTGACTCCATGAAACACTGCAGCTGCCGTCAGTCAGAGCACATATGAGAGGTGGCGCTCACACAAAAATACACCCACCCACCCTCAATGTCACATAAACTGTGCGATGGCCTCGGTGTTAAATGGAGTGGAATTGATTTTACGCAGTGAGCAGCAAAAGGCGGAGAGCATCATGAGGAGACCACACCACCACCACCACCTCCTCTAAAATCCCCCACCCCAAAAAAGAAAAAAGATTATAGTTATATAAGTTTCCCTCCCACTCCCTCCATCCTCTCCTCCATCAGCAGGGGTGTTGTCATAGCAACCCCCACCCCTCCTCTCCGAACGTCATGAGCCAGGAGCTGGAGGATGAAGCCCCGCATGCAGCTTCTGCCTCTCGTGCCTCTCGGAGAGCACCTGTGATTCTCTCTCTTCTCTTTTTTTTCGGAAGGGGGAGACGTCTCGCGTGCAACAGTCGGAGCTCGGAGATAATCTGATGATTGATCGGACTCGCGGCTGCCGCACATCGCATACCATCACACGCAGGAAGGCACACTGATTCAGCAGCGTCTGCAGGTGAGCACGATGCCTTTATTTACAACCACAGAGCTGCTTTCTGTCTCAGAAAAGAAATCTCAGCCTGACGGAGGCGGTGACAGGCAGCCGGATGCTGGTGGGGTAATGATTCTTGTGTGATGCATGACATCCTGAAAATAACTCATCCACCCTTTTCCCTAAAAAATCTTCCTCTGTCATGTCTGTCCTCCTCATCCATTTTGTGCCCTTTCCATCCTCCATCCTCCTCCACCCATCCCTTCCCCTCTCTCTCTCCCTGACAGTAGTAATGTCGTGGCTGTTCTTGGACTGGTTCGTCCCCCTCTACCTGCTGGTGTCGGTGTTGGTGCTGGCAGGCTTCGGAGCATGCCTGTACTTCTTGGAGCCCGGCTTGCAGGATGCCCACAAGTGGAGCAACAAAACAGTTCGGCATCACCCGCTGGTGGCCAGCGTGAACTGCAGAGATGACGATAGCAACGCTCTGATATGATCGAGAGGACGAGGAGAAGGAAGGGAGGCAGGGGCGCGCAGGCCATCTGGACAGGGTGGGGGGGGGGGGGTGGTGCCAGGGCACCGGCGGGATTGGAGCCAACACCTTAAAGATGACGGAGGAGGGAGCTGACCTATCATTCCCACTTCTCCCTGATCTCTGACACACTTCAAGCTGCAGAGATCAGAGAAAAGTGAATCAAACAAAGCCAAATGCACAAACGGAGGAGACGACCACGCGGCGGACGACGCGTTGCCCTTTAGAAACGCTGTAAATCTCACACCATCTTATACTCGTGCCAACTTTTACGTACGTTTTGTAATTCGACAATCACTTTACATGACTCATGAAGTTTATCGTGCATTTTAATTAGTGAAGTGAATGACATAAGTGCAATGACTGTCGCCAGTTTTTTTAAACCCTCTCTCTCTCTGGTGATGTTGGCATGGCAGCTGCTGAGAAGCATGTGGATCGTTTGATGTGCCGCTGTGCCAAAATGCTGTATTAGTGATTTTATTAAGAATAATAAATAAAAAAAAATGTGCTGAATAAATGCAAACTGATTTATTCGAGGTGCCAAAATGATCCAGGATGGACCAAGATTACAGAACAAATCGTGTCTTTGTGTTTTTACCTGACGGCATGGTGAGGAAACTGGGTGTGTGTGTCACAGCCCCTTTTTTGATGATCATACGCTTCCTTTGTTCATACAAAATAAAACTGTTTAATCCTCAAACTCTTACTCTGTGTTTTATTATGAAGCTGAAATAATATTCTAATAATCTAACCTCAACTTCAAAAAGCACATTAAACAATTAAATATAACCTGGCTAATTTTAGACATACAAGATCGTCGCTTCCTAAACATTTACGCACGGTCTGATTTTCTCACATATTTCATATTGCATCACCTGTTGGGGGCAGGCCAATGAATCTACCATTAGACCGCTAAAATCACTATATAAACAAGCTATAAAAATTCTTGATAAAAAAAACACTTCATTACCACCACTGTAATATTCTAGAGAAACACATTTATTAAGCTTTGAAAACTTCAGAGAGTTTTCAAGCTTGTGTCTGGTGTATAGGATTCTACATGGTCTGGTCTTTTGGAGTTTGTATGTCATCGTCCTGCTAGTTCCATTCGATCCTTCAAGAATAGCATCTGTTTTGTTTGTTTGTTAGTTAGTTAGTTTGTTTATATATTTATACACAAGTGTCTTGTACATTATTTGTTTTTATCTGAGTTTTGTGATAACGATAATGAGAAACTTGATACTTGCGTTCTTATAGCTGTCATTTATATGTTTAAAAATTCAATAAACAAAGTTGGGGAAAAAAACAAACAAAAGAACAGCATCTGTTTACGACTGTAATATACCTCCTTACCGCACAACTTTTGGGCAGTCTTCTTTTTCTTTTAAAGCCGCAACACAGTGGAATGCATTACCGGTTAATTTAAAGAGCTGTCACTCCATCAGGAGCCTTAAGTCACAGCTGAAATTTTCACTAAAAAACAGTCAAAACTGTAACCACTGATTTATGGTGCTGACAGAATGTTTTTATGTTGTGTGTGTTTGTGTTTGTGTGTGTCATGAGTGACTTGTCTGTTGTATTTATGTTCATATGTTTTTATGATGCTTTATGTCCTGCCAGGGACTGCGGATGTAAATTAGCCTGGTACAATGCATGAAATGGCAACATTTATGTTTTAATTGTACATGGTCCCTAATAAACGTAAACAAACAAACAATATTTAAGATTTGTACATCAGTGGTGGAAAGGAACCGAGCACCAGTAGTATTTTACACTGTAAGACATTTATTTTGAAATTCCCAGAAATGAACTGGCAGCTATTGACAAGCAACTAACTATAAAATCACATATTTTACTACATTTATTCGACAGGTGCAGTTACTTTTCAGGTAAAACATGATAAGCTTTCAAAGAGACGTTTCCCCAGCAACAATTTTCTCTTCTTAGCTTCCTCCGTCAGCGTCCTCTTCACTCTCTTCTCCTCTGCCATCATGTCCATAGAGGCTGCTGAGCCTGGTTACCTCCTCTTCTTCTTCCTGGTAGTCCATAACGCCTGTTGGTACAAACACCCGTCGCTCTGAGCTCACCGCCAAGCTGATGGACTGAGCTAACAGCAGCTACAGCTGTCAGCAGTTTACTTCACTGTCCATCATAAACTCTGTAAATCCCAGAGTTGTTATATAAGAGCTTCATGCATCAATATTAATAATCTGATAAAGTAGTTTGCTGATAACACTTTGTATTGTAATCGAGTATTTCCACATGTGTGTATTTGTACTTAACTGAAGGATCCGAGTCTCCTTCCACTTAATCTGAGCCGTGATCAGAAACACACTGAGGCTTCACAGACGGAACCGTCCCGTGAACCGAACGGAGAGAGTGTGGGAGTCGAACAGAGAAGCTTCAGTGTGGAAGGAATGGAGAGAATGGCACTTGAAGGCCCACCACTTCCTACTGCTGAGCTCCCCGTCTCACACTCGCTCACTTATTTACTCACTCGGCCTGTCAACAACAGAGACGGAGCTTCAGACAGCAGGTCAGTGACTGTTTTTACTCTTATTAGTTATGTTGTTGAATTTACAGTGTTCACAGTTTGAAGTAATTCTGTACTTCACTTCTTTCTAATTTATACTTCTCAGTCATCGACACAAAAACACAAACTGAGGAGACACTATCATCATTTTCTGTGAGGAAAAACTAAATATATGATAATAATAATAATAATAAAACATTGAAATATATAAAATGAAGTAAAATCAGATTAAAGTGTAAATAAATGAACAAATAACAAAAAAAATACATCTCAGGGGAAAATATTGTACTTTTTTACTACATTATGTTTATTTAACAGCCGCTTTGTATCATTTTATTTGATTAATTTATAGAATATGATGCATTGTTAAGGAGTACACCAACAACAGCTCAGTAAGCTACAGTAAATTAAACATTAATGCATTCGTGTTAAGAATTTAATGACAATAAATATAATTTTACGACCCT
The DNA here is from genome assembly GCF_000972845.2 of Larimichthys crocea. NCBI lineage: Eukaryota > Metazoa > Chordata > Actinopteri > Sciaenidae > Larimichthys > Larimichthys crocea. The sequence goes on from NC_040020.1 coordinate 9,130,059, forward strand.
CTTAGGAGACATTTTCTGCAGAGTGAACGGTTTGCACACTTCAGTACTTTAACTCGCAGTGACATTTATTATAAATAAAACGTCTGAATCTGTCACATGTGGCAAATCTTGACAGATATGAACGTTTCATGTCTAACAGGCTGATCTTTGTTTTCACGTCTCACAACTCTCAGGATGAACCGCAGAACGAGTGTTTTTGATCGTCTCGTCCCTGAAGTGTCTTCGTCCTCCAGACAAGTGAAGGAGCGTCCATCAGTCTGTCTGCCGCCTCCTCCTCTCTCCCTCTCGTCTCCCGTCATCAAAAAGAAACCCATCCAGATCCCGTCGTTCGATCAGAAGGGACTCGTCAACGCTGACAGGTAAATTAAACTCGAGCTCATCTGGCTCAGTTTTGTGTAATATTTTAAGTTTTTTTCTTCTTTCTTTTGGCTCCAGATCTTTTCTTCCAATTTCCTCTAAGACGTCCAGTCGTCCCTCCTGGACTGAATCATGTCAGTATTCGCAGAGGAACCACGGAGAACGAGCTTCAACTCTCCCAAGAAGCAAACCCAAAACATGCAGCTCTCCAACTCTCTCTGCAAAGCCCAGCATCTCCATTTTTCCTGCTCCGCTGCCAAATTCCTCTCCCACTCTGAGACCAAAGCCAAGTGACTCTCTTCATCTCCCCGCCTCACATCTGACTGATCCGTCTCCATCGCTGCACCAGCCGCATCCCAAGCCAAGTGTATCTCCGACTCTGACTGTCCCAACACCCAGACTGAGCTCGTCTCCAACTTCCCTGTGTCCAGGGTCGAGTTTGGACGGCCGAGCAGGCAAGCAGCCGTCTCCTGTCGCCAAAGAAAGACGCGCTAGATCGATTACCATATCGAACACTAAAGTTGAGCCTCCGAATGAGGCAAAGCATGACGTTCTTGACCAAGAAGCTTTGCTGGACTTCACTCATCCCACGTTGAGGAGAGTTTGTTCCATTACATCCAGACACCAGACTCACTCTGAGGCCCAGAGACAAGCTGCCACGTCGCAGAGTTTTTGCTCATTGCAAGATAAACCAAAGCCCCCGCCGAGGAATATCGACGTCTATAAAGCAAACGTTAAACAGCAGCAGGACTTTCTGCCTGGTGCACAAACATCTTCAGAGTTTGCTAATGTTGTTCAGAGAGACTCTCAGCTGGTGTTTGATGGACACAAGAGACGTATGGACTCCTCTCAGAGGACTGATCAAACAAATGAGCGAATCTATTCTGAGAGAAGTGCGACTTTACCAAAGACTCACAAAATGCCCTTTTCCACAGAGCCTCTCCTGAATCGGTCGCCCAATACTGAGAGCAGGAGAAGACGGTTTGGCTTCAGCAGTGACGCCAAAGCGGACACGATGTTTCCGTCAGCCGCACATCTCGAAAGACCTCAGGAAGAAATCTATAGTGGACCTCCAAATGTCAGGTCTTCTCACAAATACAGGATGTGGTCGAAGGCTCTGAGTCGAGCCTCTCGGGTAGACGTGAAGAGTCCAGTAAGTCAGCCCGACTGCGTGTCGAAGGATTACAGCTGCCAGCGGAGAGGCATCGATCGGAAAACGGAGGCGATAAATCAATATGAGACATGTCTGTCAGCGTGGCGCACACATGAGGCCTCCAAAGCTGCTTCAGTCGACACCACCAACATTTCAAAGCATCGGTCAGATCACAAACAACCTCCCGAACAAAATAAAAGCCACAAAGAGGCGAACCTGATGAACCAAACTGATGTTTCTGCACCATCTGACCATCGCACGGTGCCAGCAGAGCTACCAGAATGTGCTGCACAGAAATGCGGTGTAAGCTTCCCGCCGTCAGCGTCACGCTGCCCGTTCAACACAAACAGCTTTGGCCTCGGCTCAGAGGAGGTGTTTGACCTGCACAGAGTGTACCAGAGACCAGACCAGACAGCAGCAGCTTCACGTCCGCTGAACCAGCCAAACCACTCTGCAGGAGACAGAGCGTTTATCATGGAGGAGGCCGAGGACCCGTACTACGTCACCATGTACTACCCGGGTTCAGTGTACGTGGGTGAGTACAGCGTGACAGGCTCTGTCTCGTCGCTCAGTTTTGAATCTTTTAATAATTTTCTGTCCGGAGCCGGGGGCGGGGACTGAGCTGAGGGGGTGGTCAGACAGGATAGCAGAGGGATTTTAAGACGTCGCTTCTTATCAGCAGAGTAACAGACGTGCTGCAGAGAGGCATGAAAACATGACAGGTTAGCAGACTTCCATCAAAGCTGGCATGTCGGGGCGACACTCGACAGAAACGAACCAACTAAACATGCAGAGAGGAGAGAACAGGGTGAGTACGGTGACACTGAGAGCATGCTGGAGGATTCACAATGAAACAGTTCAAATAATGAGGTTCAGATTTAGGGTGTCTCAGTGCTTATGAGAGATCTAGGGCCACACGTCGGCTTGTTCTGGAGCTTTCAGCTGCATCACACAGGCTTCATCAGCGGATAAAGTTTGCTCAGTTGTCAGGGAGACGAACCTGTTGATGTGGGAGCGTTGTATCGCTTTTAAATTTTTATTTATTTATATTTTTGGAGCGTTTATGTGTGACAGCTGCATGCATGCAGCAACAAGCTGTTTATACTCGTATAAAAGTATGATGATGAGTTGCAATGAGGTATTTTTACATAAACGTTAGTGGAATGTAACTGTGTATTTCCTCAGATACTGAACTAAAATATCATTTAAGGTACTTGTACTGTAGTATTTCTGTTTTCTGCTGCTCTATTAACCATGACTGCTGCTCAAGTACCAGGACTAAAACTTTGTGTAGTACTGCCTGATCACTTTGTTTATATTCATGCAGTGTTGTACATTCATGGAGGGTTTGTCAATGCACTTTGTCATGACGTGATGCCGCCTCAGTTCTGGAGAAGCTGTCCGACACAACTACTCTATGTCCATTAATAATAATAATAATCATAAATCATCATTACTCAAACATTCAGATCGGTTCTGAAGGTGATTTTTAGGCGTGTTTTGAATGTAGACAGCTGTGGAGAAGTCTGTCACCCCGGGTCTGGTGCTCGGTCCTTAGAGGTGAAGACAGGAGTGTGATGGTGATGCAGGTCTCTGATGCAGCAGGGCGTCTTTAAATCTCAGTGCATCTACAGATAATGAAATATGTTTTTACTCTTAGTGGTTTACTCTGTCCTCTGACCTCTGTCACTGTGGTAACGGCGCCTGCTCTCGTAAACACAAACTGCTGCTGTATCTCAAGAAGACGAAGAAGTCAGAGCGTCTCACAACCGAAGATAACACGCAGCACTATCTCTACATGTGTTTGACCCTGTGTGACCCCCGAGGAACACTCACTCACAGCAGTTACACTCGTCTTTCCTCAGTATATGCAAACTAAATATGATCTAATTTCTGAATATAGATGAGTTAAGTAGACTAATATCCCCCTAACTCTGCCGTCACAATGAGGACTTTTATTTTTGACAGTTTAAGTACGTTTTGATAATCATTTTTATGCACATTAAAGCTCCAGTGTTTAGGATTTAAGTGGATTAACTGGCAGAAATTAGACATATTATTCATGAGTATGTTTTAATTAGTGTATATTTGGCTGAAAATGAGAATCAAATGAGACTTTCATCTCTTATCTTTTATTGATAGAGTGGGTCCTCTTCCACTGTGTTGCTGCTACAGACAAAACACCGGCTCTAGATTGTGAGCCATTGATCAGAGAAGCTTTGTTGGGGATAGATCTGATGCTGTATAATCAACTTTCACCTATTTTCAGTCTGTTGAAGTGAGTGTGCACATCTGACTTGGACAGAGAGGCGAGCACACTGTCGATCAGATGACTTTACGTTACAGAGGTTTACAGACCAGAGAGAGGGAATCGCCTTGGCATCCTTTTTGTTGTAAATTTTGTTACAACGAGATCCTCGTGGACATACTTTGGACGCAGGGGAATGTCGCGCTGGCACAGGAGCTCTGCAGGAGACTCGTAGTTTCCCCCATAGGCAGTAAAGTATTACCACATCTGTAGTCGAGCACATACTGCCCCTGGCAGCGGTCTACACCAGCTAAACCAGCTAAACTCAGCCGATGTCAGAAGCGAAGACTCCAAACAGCAATGCATGAAAAAAAGAAAATCTTGACCAGCAAACTGGTAGAAAAAGTGAATGAAGTCACTTTTTCTACTAGTTTGCTGGTCAAGATTTTCTTTTTTTGTGTGATTTGCCTGGAAACTTGCTCGATTGCTGTATAGTATATATAGTTTACCTACGTTTGAACATGGTAAACTATATATACTATACATCAATCGAGCATTGCTGTGTGGACCAGAGTACTTCAATGTCGATAATAAGTCCTGCATTCATCATTTTACACTTTAACACTTTTTAGGTCCAATCCAAGATTTTGTGGCATCTGTCAGTGCAAGTTGACAAGATATGCAACCAACTGAGTAACCCTCGCCTCACCCTTCAAAGCATGCAGGAGAAACTACGGTGGCCAGAAAACTCACTTAAGAAACTTGCGTACGTTTAAACGTAGGTAAACTATATACACTATACATCAATCGAGCAAGTTTCTTAACCCTGGAACACGAACGTCAGGTGATTTTCAGCCACACAGTTCTTGTCATGTGATTTTCATTGTGTTGCTGCTGTCTGAGTTGCATGGGTCCTTGGGTAGCTTCAGGCTGCTCACTGATGTCATTAATGGGATGTTTGTTTCCCTCCTCCCATCTATGGTTTTTTCAAGAGGCATGTGTTCGTTAGTGATAGAGAGAGACATTTTTTGTCCATCTCTCCCACAGTTGTCAGTGATGCAGGAAGTCTGTGCCTTCACCAGTCAAGGCTCACATGTCCCAGGAATGGATGGACCAAAGAACAAGTTCCCAGCTCCATTATTTTTTTTGTTAGGACATTTCTCGTTAAGGATTACCTGATTTTTCAATAGTTTTGCTGCCTTTTTAAAGGGTCCCCCATGGTACCTTTTTATTTTATTTCATGTGATATTGTATATTGGGAAATTAAAGAAGAGTACTACAGTTTGGCATACAGTGTTGTACTTTTACATAAATTGATGAAAACTGTATTTTATCTGGGATATTATATCGGGTGAAATATACCCGACGTTAGTGACGGTGTTACTAATTTTAACGTTAGTGTTCTGGGGGTTAAGTGAGTTTTCTGGCCACACGCTTTGAAGGGCGAGGCGAGGGTTACTCAGTTGGTTGCATATTTTGCAACTTGCACTACCAGATGCCACAAAATCTTGGACTGGACCTTTAACTTTAAATTATTATTATTATTATATAAAATGATGAATGCAGTACTCTGATCTGTTAGTACTTTTTGTGTAATTATACTACAAATTTGTTCCACATTGCATCACAGAAGGCACCTAATTAAAAAAAAAGGTAAAATCATACTGCGCCTGCGCGCTGCATCTCCCCACTCCTTCTCCTCTTGTCGCCTTGGTAACGGTGAAAAAGGGGGGAGGAGGAGGAGGAGGAGGAGGAGGAGAGGTACCCAGCTGATCACATGACCTGCTGCTCATCGCATCATTTGTTCAAACCCCGTTTGTTCTGATCACCCTGACCGAGCCTCGACATCATCATCACCTGCTCGAGCTCTGCTGCGCGGATCGGTTGAACCGGGAATCGGTGAGTGTGTGTGTGTATGTGTGTGTGTGTGTGTGTGTGTGTGTGTGTGTGTGTGTGTGGTGACGCCTATCCCGACCCGTTAGCGGGCTGCAGCTAACGGGCTAACGGTGCAGCCGTTAAACGTTTCTTTTATCCGGCATGAGGACGGAGACAAAGGCGGGTCGACGGGCGGTGCTGGACGGGGATGGAGCTCGCCCCCCCCCCCCGCGGTGCAAACGGATGAAATGTGCGTGAATATGTGCGTGGAAAAAAAAATCCTGACCGTGAATAACAGTTTGAACGTTTGAAAGAAAACAACACCTTCAGATTCTGTAACGGTGCGTTCAGGTGTGATCTTACCTGCCGCTGATTAAAGCTATTAAATAATCAGGTGGATGGTCAGTGAAGGCAACACGGAGCAGCTGCCATGTGTGTGTGTGTGTGCACCCTGCAGGGCTAATGTGTGATCATCAACATCTGGACTGTCAGTGTTCACACCTGTAACTCACCTGTAACTCACCTGTAATGTAAGTCACAGCCTCGTTAGGGCTGCAGATAACGATGAGTCTGCCTTAATTAATCCCTCCAGCCGTCTTCTATAACCACTTATCCATATCAGGGTCGCGTGGGGGGGCTGGAGCTAATCCCACTTGACATCAGGCGAAAGGCGGGGTCCGCCATGGACGAGTTCATCACAGGGTTCGAACCCACGACCTTCTTGCTGTGACAGTGCTAACCACTTTATTAATCATTTGGCAAAAATATGGACCTGTGTGTATAAAGCGACACTTGTTTCATCTGCACGTTCAAACTCTGACGGCAGAGGCGACTTCTCATCAGGAAAATACTAAAGACGACGTCCAAGAGTTCTGAAATTTTTCAGTTTTAGTCCAAACAACCGACCGAAACCCAAAAACCTTCAGTTTACTATCATAATAAAATAAGAAAACAGCAAAATATTTAGATTTGAGAAGCTGTTATCAGAGAATTTTGGCATTTTAAACTAATTTTTAAGTAAAAAAATGCTAATAATTAATAGTTTATCGAGTTCTTTGGTGTAAAATCTTCTAATTGATAAATCAGCTAATCGACTGCAGCGTTGTAAAGTTACATTTATGGATGAACCAGTGTGAGTTTCTTTCTCAATACTTAAACTCTGAGTACACCGAGCACCAAATCCTGAGGTTTAAACTGTAACGATATCTTTAAAACATTTTGCTCTCTGACTGACAAACACTGTAACTAAACTATGTGAATTTTACACATCGTGCTGTAAGCATGCAGCGACCCCTGCTGGTTGAAACTCGGCTATTGCAGTTGAATTTAACTATTGGCTGATCCGTGTCAGGTGACGTGTACGGTGGCAGCTTTCATCATCAACCGACTCGTCCACTCACGTAACACGGCCTCTCTGAGCTGTTAGCTCGCCGTTACGTTACGACACATTTACAACACAGAAACTTTTATAAGAGTCAAATTAGCTCGACTAACTGTCAGAGTGCATTAGCTCTGTTAGCTTTGTTAGCTCTGTTAGCCCCATTAGCTCTGTTAGCTCCATTAGCTCTGTTAGCTCCATTAGCTCTGTTACCTCTGTTAGATTCATGGTTAGCTCCATTAGCTCTGTTAGCTTTGTTAGATTCACAGTTAGCTCTGTTAGCTCTGTTAGATTCATGGTTAGCTCCATTAGCTCTGTTAGCTTTGTTAGATTCACAGTTAGCTCTGTTAGCTCTGTTAGGTTCATGGTTAGCTCTGTTAGCTCCATTACCTCTGTTAGCTCTCTTAGATTCACAGTTAGCTCTGTTAGCTCTGTTAGCTCTCTTACCTCTGTTAACTCCATTAGCTCTATTAGATTCACAGTTAGCTCTGTTAGCTCCATTAGCTCTGTTAGCCCCATTAGCTCTGTTAGCTCTATTAGCTTTGTTAGTTTCATGGTTAGCTCTGTTAGCTCCATTAGCTCTGTTAGCCCAATTAGCTCTGTTAGCCCAATTAGCTCTGTTAGCTCTTTAAGAGTCATGGTTAGGTCTGTTAGATCCATTTGCTCTATTAGCTCTCTTAGATTCATAGGTAGCTATGTTAGCTCTGTTAGCCCCATTAGCTCTGTTAGCTCTATTAGCTTTGTTCGATTCATGGTTAGCTCTGTTAGCCCAATTAGCTCTGTTAGCTCTTTAAGAGTCATGGTTAGCTCTGTTAGCTCCATTAGTTCCATTAGCTCCATTAGCTCTATTAGCTCTGTTAGCTCTATTAGCTCTGTTAGCTCTATTAGCTCTATTAGCTCTGACTACCAGCAGCTGTATTCGTGCCACACTGAGTGGAGGTCAGTCTGATCTTTGTTACCTCCCGCGTCACAAACTACGTAGCCGCGAGGCTGCGCTCCCTGTAATGTCCTCTGCTGAAAGTGAGCTAACAGAGTCTGAGCTAACAGAGTCTGAGCTAACAGAGTCTGAGCTAACAGAGTCCAAACACCGCCATGGCTAAATTAATAACCACATATCAAATACTAATGTGGATCTGTTAATACTCAGTTTGCTCAATAAGATCAGCGTCTGCAGCAGTCACACCTCCTCTCTCCTCTCTCAGTGTTACTCTGGAGACAGAAATCCTAAAAGCAGCTCGATGTGCATGAGATTATTATATTTTAGTGAACTACCGCTTTAAGACTTCTCCAACATTTCTTCACTGCAGAGTAAAATGGAGGAGAGGTCTCAGAAGGCCCTACAGGCCTACTTCACTGCGACGTGCCAGCACTTTCTCATAATGAAAAAAGTTATTTTTATCTCCCTTTCCTCTGCAGACATGTCAGACGTAGTTCCTCCAGAAGTGAAACCCAAACCGGCCGTCCCTGCCAAGCCCCCAAATGTGGGGGCTCCATCCCCCTCCAGCCCCTTCCCTCCTCAGGGCGTGGGCATCGGAGGAGGAGGCAGCGGCGTTTCAGCTCCACCTCCAAGCAGCATCCCGGTAGCCATCGGGAGTCACGGGCCGGTGCACCACAGCGTGCTCCACAGCGTGGGTCACGGCGTGGGTCACGCCGCAGGCCATGGTGGGGGTCACACTGCCGCACACAACGGAGGTCAAGTTCATGGCGGCTCCCTCAGCTCCAGCGGTGGATCCACTTTGCTGGGGTACATCGGTATCGACACCATCATCGAGCAGATGAGGAGAAAGACCATGAAGACGGGCTTTGACTTTAATGTCATGGTTGTCGGTGAGTCACCAGAGACTTCATTCCTTCACAGTTTACCGCCTCTGGGCTTTGTTCGTTACATTTCTCGCCTCCCTCTCGTCTCAGGTCACAGTGGTCTCGGAAAGTCCACTTTGGTGAACACCTTGTTCAAGTCCCAGGTGAGCAGGAGGAGTGCAGGATGGGCCCGTGACGAGAAGATCCCCAAAACTGTGGAGATCAAAGCTGTGTCTCATGGTGAGTGCAGGCAGAGCCAGACGTTTATAGCAACACTTCCCTCGACAGAGGAAATTAATGATCTTTGACCATGTTCCTAAAAGTCCCACGTAGCCTACTTACAGTGCATCAGTGCAGCCTCGTAGCTGCCAAGTGAACTCGCCATTTATTCTATATGAGCTGCAGGAACACGAGCCAACTTCTGCATCTCCTATAAGTACTCTGTGTGTGAGAGGCTTTGATCGTTTTTTAAATTATCCAATTAGTGTTAGAGCGGGGGGGCTCCCTCAAAATTACTACTAAAGTACATTCCTGTGGAATATATCATAAAAACAAATCAGTGTGCCTTCGAGGTTGTTAGCTCTACCAGCAAAGTAGAAAAAAGGTTACATGTTCAACTCTGTTTGCACAATATGTATAAAAATAATAGATACGACATGAAGCAATACCATGCCATACAATACGATACGATACGATGCAATGCGATATGATGCAATGCGATATGATGCGAAACGATGCAATACAATGCTATACAATATGACACGATGCAATACGATACAATACGATGCGATACGATACAATACAATGCGATACCAGGCGATGCAATACGATACAATGCGATATGATACAATACAATGCGATATGATACGATACAATACGATGTGATACGATGCAATACGAAATGATGCGATGCAATGCAATACGATACGATACAATGCGATACGATACAATGCGATACGATGTGATACGATGTAATACGAAATGATACGATGCGATGCAATACGATACGATACAATGCGATACGATACAATGCGATGCGATACGATACAATCCGATACAATGCAATGCAATACGATACGATACGATGTGATACGATGCGATACGATACGATGCGATACAATACAATGCGATGCGATACGATGTGATACGAAACGATACAATGCGATACGATACGATGCGAAATGATACAATTCGATACAATGCAATACGATACAATGCGATGCAATACGATGCGATACGATGCAATACGATACGATACGATGTAATACGAAATGATACGATGCGATGCAACACGATACGATATGATGTAATACGAAATGATACGATGCGATGCAATACGATACGATACAATGCGATACGATGCGATACGATACAATGCAATGCAATACGATACAATGCGATGCAATACGATATGATGCGATACGATGCGATGCAATACGATGCAATACGATGTGATACGAAACGATATGATGCGATGCAATACGATACAATACAATGCGATACAATGCGATGCAATACGATACGATGCGATACGATACGATGCAATACGATACGATGCGATACGATACGATGTGATACGAAACGATGTGATACGAAACGATACGAAACGATGCAATACGATACGATACAATGCGATATGATACGATACAATGCGATACGATGTGAAACGATGCAATACGATACAATGCGATACGATACGATGCGATACGATGCAATACGATACGATACGATGTGATACGAAACGATGCGATGCAGTATGATACAATGCGATACAATGCGATACGATACGATGCGATGCAATACGATACGATACGATGTGATACGAAATGATACGATACGATACGATGCAATAAGGTACGATACAATAGGTTACGGTATGATGCAATGTGGTATTAGTCTCGTTCTACATTGTAGTCAGAACAGGAAACCAAATCAAAAAGGTCGAGTCAGAGAAGAAGAAACACGTCAAAAAAAGATGAATCAAAGGTTCCAGATTTATTCAATTATTTACCCACACTCAGCCCAGAGAAAGATGATGTCATGTTTCTGATCAGAGCGATCACAGACTGTCAGTGCCTGTCTGGCAGTTTGATAACGTGCAAAATATAAACACCCTAGAATAATAAAAACTTCTCCAAGAATGTTAGGGAGTGATCTCGTAAAGTGCAGATGGTCATCTGAACATTGAAAAACTGTGAACTGATCATTAAGACGAACATAACGCCCCATGTGCCTGTATGTAACAAGTGTGTATTAATCTAAATAACTGGGTTTCTTTTCCATATTTTTGGATGATGTGTAACATTTCAGTTCAGCTCAGTGAATATTAGTTCACACACACACACACACACCGTTTGTTCATCAGAGTTTATTTCATGTTGAAACGTCCGTTACCATAACATCGGACAGACTCAAAACGTAGAGCCGAGTTGCCGTAGTAACAGTGTATGACCCCCTCTGACAACTTACCCAAAGACGTAAACGTGACTCAATTTGTGGTTTGATAATAATAACACATCCACGTTACTGTGATATTCTGAGCTCGAGGCAGCAAAAGTAAGAGCATCAGAGCAGATTGAATCCTCTGCATGTAGCTTCAGATGTGCTGTGTGTAACATTTGAACATACAGTATCTGACGTTGGCGTCCTCCCCCGTCGTTAGCATCACATCGGTTACCGTGCAGACGGCGTTCATGAAATGGGTCGGGGGCTCTTCAGTATGTAGCAGTTATGTGCTAAGATTGTAAAAATGACTCAAGCTCGATGATTTAACGGTGCAGAGGTAACTGCGGCGATGCATGAAGCCGTCGGTACAGCTTACAGCCTGCAGAGAGACGCAGCAGCATCGGCATGACAACACACAGATGTTAAAAATATCTCAGTCAGATCATTTATTGCCCTTTGTGTTTGTTCAATATGTTGAGATCGAGAAGCAGCAGCTCTTTATCTGTTCTTGTGTTTGTGTCTTCAGTCCTGGAGGAGGGCGGCGTGAAGATGAAGCTGACAGTCGTCGACACTCCGGGCTTCGGAGACCAAATCAATAACGACAACTGGTGAGTTTTCCGAGTCCTGGATCATTAAAGCCCCGTAAAAGTCGGCGTTAAATCACAAAGAGCAAATCTTCACCCGTCACTTTGTAAAATGATATTTTCTACGTCCCACAGCTGGGAGCCCATTTGCAAGTACATCAACGAGCAGTATGAGAAGTTCCTGAAGGAGGAGGTGAACATCACCCGAAAGAAGCGCATCCCCGACACCAGAGTGCACTGCTGCCTTTATTTCATATCCCCGACTGGACACTCGTGAGTTAATCCAGAGATTAGTGGAGCAATCACTCAAACCATCTTTAAGCGTCTCGTCTATAGAGAAGGTTTTAGTCATCTCTCACACAGCGCTCGTGTCCCGTTACCCAAAAACATTACCTCAGATAAAGAGTTCTGCTTAATATTGCAGACAACACGCACCTCTCTCTCTCTCTCAGCTCACAATTAGCTTCCGCTGACAACTGTGAAATTGGTCTTTAATGGATAAACGGATACAGTCTTTTGTGCATTACAGCCACTTTATCCTGTCCTTCTCAGCCGGGGGAATTGAGACCGGAGGGATGTTTTGTGTGCAGGCAAACAAGAACCGGGACACAACCTTTGTCCGAGTGATAGGCACCGCTTTTCAGCGGCATTCACACTGTCACTGACTCACACAAGTCTTTTGTAATTGGTACAAGGCCGGGGAAAGGTAAAGCACACGAAACATGACGGGGAAAAATCCCCCCGGTCGTCTTTTCCCGGTCGCAGATGAGCCCTCTGGGAGAATCACATCACTGACTCACTGTCCTTCTCTGTCCGTCAGCCTCCGACCGCTCGACATCGAGTTCATGAAGCGCCTGAGTCACTCGGTCAACATTATTCCTGTCCTTGCAAAGGCCGACACGATGACCATCGAGGAGAGGCAGGAGTTTAAACAGCGGGTGAGTTTCACCAGCGATCTCCACCACCAGCTGGTACAACGGTCAGCACATACAGCTCATTTCAGATATAACAGTATCAGTGTATATATGTCAGTTCAGTACTGACATTTCTTGATAACTGAAGGCGCAGACGCCTGCACACAGAGATATGTTTGAGGTTATAGAAACAGTGTACAGCAATGACACGCTTATTTTCCCGCTCAGGACGTTTCTCGGCCTTTAAAGCTGCTCTGATCGATACACCTGTAAGCTGACAGGTGGCGCTCATAGTGACAAATCAACACCTGACTCTGCAGGTGGACTGCAGTGTTTTTTAAAGGGTAACTTCAGTATATGTAACCCAGATTATTCTGACATGTTTCTGTGTCAAAGTGACTTAACAAGATTTGAATTTGGTCCAAAACTTCCATGGTTTCCTTATTTACGGAGTTAATTTTAAGATTTGATTGACTCATAAATCCATGTGAACCTTGGAAACGAAACAAAACATAAAAAATAAATACGTCACTGTGACCAGTCTGAGTTTAGAGGTATGACATAACTAAACTAAAGTCCTGTGTCACGTTTATGAAGGAGCAGTTTGTAACGTCAGTGTAAAGTCAGTTTGTCAGACCAAAGAAGAAAGTGTTATTAATCGCCCAGCTAAATTTGAATGATTAATCGATATTTATTTTATATTAATATTTTGAAAGAAATCTCAGAATTGCCTTCACACAGACTTGATGATTATTTAATCCTGAGATCCTCGACTGTGTCGTTCTTGGTCGTTCCTCGGTCCAGATTAAAACACAAAGATGACAGAGACTTTTATTACTGTTATTATTATTAACTCATTGTTTTGGTTTATTGTCCTGCAGCTTCAGTTTGATAACTCTGACACTCAGATCGTTTGTTGATGTTGTGTTCACTGCCCTCGAGTGATCCGGGTTAAAAGAGATTAAACTGTTTATGTAATGTCTGTAAAAATAAATAATATTGGCCACTATCGTCTTACGGGATTAATAAACTGCCTCTGCACAGTGTTTGGTGCACGAGTGATTTAAAGTTTCCTGGCTTTGTTCGGCGCTGCAGGTCAAGAAGGAGCTGGAGATGGGCGGGATCGAGGTCTACCCGCAGAAAGAGTTCGACGAGGACATGGAGGACAAGAGCGACAACGACAAGATCAGAGTGAGTGTTTCCTCCTCCTCCACCCAGCGTGACTCAATCTGTCTCACGCTCACGCACCGCTTCCTCCAAACTGAATGTCAGGGCACTGGGGCATGTTGTGTATTTGTTTCATGTCATAAACCGCTCGGCACACTGAGCCGTGTTGAAATGTCTCCGTCCATAGGAGGCGATGCCCTTTGCCGTGGTGGGCAGCGACAAAGAATATCAAGTGAACGGCAAACGAGTTCTGGGAAGGAAGACGCCGTGGGGGATTGTGGAAGGTGGGTGACGGCCTTTCTTAATTACAGAAAAAATATCGCTGGTCTCAGGATACGACGTGTGACTTTATCTGATGTTTTTTGTTGCAGTTGAAAATCCCAACCATTGTGAGTTTGCTCAGCTGAGAGATTTCCTGATCAGGTAAAATATTCCGACACTAAGAAGAATAAACATTTAGAAAGGACAGAGTGGTTGTTATCCAACCTGGTGCAGCTGGACTCGTAGCCACCGCCTCCTCATGGGGAAACCCAGATATTTATCCCTGGTGGGATTGTTGACCAGGACATTGTTTCCACTTCATTCGATCCCACCAGGCTGAATACCTGGTGGTTTCCCCAGCAGTCAGTCAGGACTGAAGAGATCTTCACAGCTGGCCCAGATTGAAGTCTCCTGAAATATATATTTTTTACTTTTCTTTTGAATGTGAATTTACATATTTGAATGTTTCATTACGTCTCTGGTGCTTCCTCACTTTTACTGTGTGATGCGCTTTGTGCTGTACAAAGAAAGTCTGATTGATTGATTTAGAGTGTATTTAATCAACAACAGCAATCAGCTAAAGTAATCGAGCTGCAGTTAATTATTATTATATATTATTTTAAACTGCAGATTCTTTACTTGATTAATTAATAGTTTCATATTTAAAAAGTCAGAAAACAGTGGGGGAAAAAATCACAGTTTCACAGAGCCGAAGGTGAAAACTTCAAATTGAAGAAATATTGAATATTCACACTCGACTGTCCTGCTTAAAGAATTTATTCACCTCCTGATGATATAATAGATTAGAAATGCAGCTGTAGAAAATGTGTTTCCTGTGTCCAGTCATGCTTTTGCATTTATTATTTATAAACCACAACATAAGGATGTGTGTTAATGCTGAAGACTCTCTGATGTACACGTAACCCTCTCTGTGTCTTCTGTGTCAGGTCTCACCTCCAGGATCTGAAGGAGGTCACTCACAACATTCACTATGAGACTTACCGTGCCAAGAGACTGAACGAGAACGGAGGTCTGCACCCGATCTCCGCCAACGAGACCCAGGAAAGCAACCTGTAGTCAGTCAGTCAGTCAGTCAATCAGCGGACAGACTGAGAATAAAAAAACAGTGCAATGAAGCTGTTGCAGATGAATCTATAGTCATTGTCACCACGGCATCTCTGCATGCTTGGAAAATATTTAAATCTGTAAAGATCAGTGTCTTCTCTACACTTCCTCCCCACGAACACATATCAAACCCTCTTAGATTCATTCAGAGTCACAATATTCACACTGTGAATATTTGGATGACAGGACGGCCCCAGACTTAGTGCCATTATAAAAATTAATATATCATCTACTGCCAACGCCTTGTCAGTAATCATCGTCCAGGTAGAACAAAGCTTAGAAAGTGCCACGTTATTTTTGTTTATAAGAGGCTCATTTTTTAAGGCTCAGTGTCGTGCAGCGGTTGAATTCATCATTCATCATTAACATCATAATTCTGCTGCTGTAGTTATGCAGCATCCGGCTCTGCAGTCGACCCCCCATGGTTTCACTTTGTTTAAACTCACGCTCACCAACAAAACAAATGAAATCTCTCTAATGTTCCCGTTTATGTTTTGCATTTAAAAATAGTGTGTGTGCTCAGACCTGCATACTAAACTGAGATTAAGGTGCAACATCAGGCATTGAATACAGTTGTGTGTGTGTGTGTGTGATCAGTAATAGCACACATTAACTGAGTACTTTGTGCTCCGTGCAGTGGCTGGCTGTGATCTGATAATGACGCTGGATAATAGTCAATCATTGACTTCGTGACCTACTCTGACACGGACAACATGCACACAATTTTAATCTGAAAAACCGAAGCATTTAATTTAACATGCGTGACTTGAGCAGCACGGCCAATAACTCCATGAGAAATCTTGTTTCTGATACAAGCTTGCTCAACTGAAGTGATTAACATATAAAGTCAATTAGCCGGACCCACCGGACACTCATCAGAACATGTTCTGACCCAAAACAAACCACCTGATGATAAATTATTATCATTTTCTATTTGACGTCTCGTGCCATGCAAAGTTTTTGTGACCACACTCTGGTGTGCTGATCAGTATTTGTGTTATTGTGTTGAGGGTAAGTTCATCCCGTCGACCACTTGGTGGCGGCACTCTGCCACGTTTAAGCATCGATGGAGCCGAGCAGGAGAAACAGACACAGCTCTCGAGTCGTCCTCGCACGTTACGACTGCTGAGATCTTTGGGTGAATTTTTTTTGAGTGAAGTTTACGGAGTTTGATTCCTCCACTGCTCTCAGTAATAACTAATATTTTTTTCAGATCAGGTTAACAGGGAGCTCTATGATGTTACCCCCAGCGGTATGCACTCAACATGTTGGTGTAATTATTTCAAATCATTGAGTTGTGAACATTTTTTCTTCAGGAACGTTTATACTGTTCTGCCATGCACTGTCTGCAGAAGAGGACAAATATGCCAAATCTAAAAGTAATTGAATCCTTCAGTATCTTATCAGTAGTTTTTGTTTTGAATCATAATTTTGTACATCCATATTCGTCTGTGCGTTTTGATATGAAACGTGATGTCTGCAACACACTGATAATAGTTGTCTGTGATTCTTTTGGTGCAGTCAAAGGTTTTCGAGCAGAAACAGTGTTTGTGTGCATGCGTGTGTCCATATTGCCTGTTTGCCTACGGCCAATCAGTTCGCACATTGCTGCAACTTTACATCAACTTATCAGCTATTTCCGAGTGTGTGACGTGTGTGTTAAATTGCTATATCATGAGGTGAAGTGCTGCTGTTTTAACTCCTGTAACTAAACTGACAGCCCGACTATCCACATATCACTCTTCACCCTTTGAATCGGTAGAACTTCAGTTTATTTAATATCATTTACCACTTTCCTCAAAGTTGCTGTGACACAACGATGTATAATTTTCAGTGTTATATTGAGTTATTTATACATTAATGTCCTATTATTGTAATTTATTCTTTATTTAATAAAAGAACATTCCCATGTTTTTGAAAGACCTTCTTTTCATTGATGTCTCAACATGATTATTTATTTTTTTATTGTGTTTAACAGTAGTTGTCGCATTAAAGACAGTTGTGGTGGAAGAAATAAACATGACTTTATTATATATATATATATATAATATATATATATATATATTATATATATATATATATATATATATTGGTACATAGCTAAAAATGATTATTAAAAAAGTGGGCTATTATTAGTGCACAGTTAGTTTTGGTTACTGAACTGTAAAACCACTACAAGCTGCAGATCTGACCACTGAACTGCATCTGCAGGCAGGCTGACAGTATGCTGAACTGCTGTCTTAGTAAATTAGGCAGCGTGTACAAGCCGATTGCAGCAATTAGTTAAACTTGGCTTTGATTTTTAACTGACAGTTTTAGATTTTGGCATTTCTGTAGGCGTGTCATGGACGATGGTAAACCATGAATATGAGGTTTATGTGGTGAGTAAATCGAACACAAATCTGCACAAACAGCGCGGTAACTCACTGGTGTGCATCCTTTTCTGTTCGTGTTGAGCTCACCACCTGCAGGGCAAACTAGAGCTCAGTGGGCATGCCGGTAAATAAAGGGGCTGCTTCTTAAAACAACATTCACCTCAAAAAAACTCTGCAGTGTCTGCAATGGCATGAAGATTTGTAGTTTTGCAGATGACTACTCCTTGACCTTAGTACAGCTATCAAACAGTATGCATTACAATACATTCTGACAAAGAAGCATTGGTATTCATTGGAGAGAGGGGGGGTACACCCTGGACAAGTCGGCACACACATTCACACTCATAGGCAATTTAGAGTGGCCAATTTACCTTCCAACCGGCATGTCTTTGGTCTGTGGAAGGAAGCCAGAGTACCTGGAGAGAAGCCAACCTGACACCCGAGGAACATGCAAACTCCACACAGAAAGGTCCCGCCACTAGCCGAAAACTCCCCATCCCCCAAAAGAATAGTTGGATTCAAACCCGCCAGCCAATTTTGAATCCAGCCGCTCATGCTGTGAGGCAACAATACCACCACCATGCCGCAGAAGCTAACTCAGCACCACCAACTGCTTCTTTGTTCTGTGGTGTGCCACAAGGCTCCATTTCGGGTCCTATATATTTGTCTCAAAAAACACAATTTCCCTATGGCAGATTATTAGATTCACTGCTTTTCCCGTACCTTTGGCTAAGGGCTGGTTAGGGGTACTAAGGGAGTATTCATGAAGAGGCTCTCAATGCCGGGCTGGGGACAGGAAAGTGTTCGGTTTTGGAACCTCAGAATTGTGTCTACTTATTGCAGATGATGTGGTTCTGTTGGATTTATCAGATGGTGACCTTTAGCATGCAGTGGGGTGGTATGAATTGGCAGGAATGAGAGTCAGCATCTCTGTGTCTGAGGCCATGGTTCTCTGTCGGAAAATGTTGAAATGCTTCCTTCAGGTTGGGAGTGAGTTGCTGTCTAAAGTGAATGAGTCTAAGTATCTTGGGGTCTTGTTCATAGGTGATGGAAAAATGGATTGCAAGATGGATCGGCAGATTGGTGCAGTATCAACAGTGAAGCCTCCATGAGATGGTTCAAGCATCTGATCAGGATGCCTCCTGGGCACATTCTGTTGGAGGTGTTTTGGGCAAGTCCAACTGACAGGACGCCCTGGGGCAGGGCTCCAGGTGTCATGGTTATGGGTTCAAAGAGAACCAAAGAGACTGGTGGCCTGGGTAATGCTATGTTAATGTTTCATTGTAAAAAAGCAACAGTTGCGTAATTGGGGGCATTCTTCATGCTACTGTTGCAGGTTCTCTGTGGCCTTCAGGTTTTTCATTCTTTGCACTGTTTCTCCATGTATGTAGGGGGAGGTGTACTTTCTCCTTTGTTCTTCCTAAGTCAATAACTAGCTCCTTTGTCCTTGAGGTGTTAAGGACCAGGTTATAGTCCTTACACCACGCAGATGTTCTCACCTTAAAGCCAAAACAGTCTCCTCATTGTCTGAAATTAGCCCAGCTACTGTGGTGTCTGCGAATTTAGTTAAGAAGAACGGGGGCTAGGTAAACCCCGTGTAGTGGAGTCCTCGGTGGTTTATCACCGTCTTCCTAACTTCTTCTGTTTCAGCTTCACACAATATTGCCCAGCAAAATGGAGCACCTCACCTCCCTGTCAGTGTGCTCTCTGAATGCAATGATATTGCTGTCTAAGAACGAGATAACTGGTCCAGGCAGAAATCGTAGAGCAGATGCCCAACAGCTAGACTCTGGGTCGCCTATTCATGCCCAATGGGACAAGATCTGTGTGGTGAACAACTCTGTACTGCAGTGTCGGGCAGTGCAGGGCTCCAGTTGAGGTATGGGGCTTTGTGGCTGAACCTCACAGTTCAGTTGCCTGTGTTGACGCACAGATGACACAAGGATATGGACACTGAATACGACCCAGTCAACGGTCTTTTCAGTCAGCTCTGGACAAAATGAGGGAGACCAGCACCCATAGAAAACCAGAAGGTGAAACCTTTGACCCAGTTCAGAACAAACCAGGCGCTATAGCAAAATGCAGGTCGCAGTCCACATTGCAAAATAGTGACACCAAGAAGTTTCTTCAGGTTTGTGAGGGTTCTCAGTCATCCATGTCATCTTTCTTTGAGAAGAGTTCAATCTGGGGCAACTGGACTTGTTGGACCATCAAGATGTTTCACCTCTCATCCAACAGGTCACCCCTCTGAGGTTCTGTAGTGGGAGCTGTCGGTTGTGTTGGACCATCACCCTTTTGACTCTATAGAGGCGATGGGAATTATGTTTATTAGAAATCAGCTGGGTTTGAGGGCTCATTCTATGAGGCATAGCTATTTCAATGGTTTTGTCAAGTGGGTTTCGGTACCAGAAATTTGTGCTGTGGCGGACTAGCCTGTACTTCATACTTTTGTGAGGTTTACAGGCTGGAGGCTAATGTGCCAGGAAAAGTGTGGCTTTGAGAATGCAGTCTGGGAGTGATCTATATCTCACATAAAGAACAAATAAATAAAAACAAATGTTAGAACTTTGGGTTAGTCAATATAATCCCTGGTTCTCTGATAACAGAGTGAAGTGTTTCACTATCACCATCTCCTCGCAAAGACAAAGAAAGAAACAGATCCACAATGATTGTATGAGGAGGCGTACCCCGAGAACAGTTTGATCTGTCTGTGTTTCCCACCACCTGTGCTCGCTCTCTTCATTAACTATGTATGTCGCTCGACTATCACTGTTTCTCTGTCCGTCTCTGGACACAAAACACAGGAAGCTTCTTGGTGAAAACACAATAAAATAACATTACAATAAAACTATATGCATTACGCTCTCCAACCAAAAACAGAAATCCCTGAATGTTAAGATCTGTGGACACTGATGACACATTAAACGTTGATAAAATTAATCTGTTCAGATCGGTCGTTGTTTAGTGTTTATGTCATGTTTGGTCTCCTGCTGCTCCCACAAGAGGGAGGCATCAGGTGGGTGAGAGGATAAGTTCCCCAGAAAATGACAGGGTCAGAGGTGATGACAGGGCTGCCTCAACTGCATGTTGCAGAGAGGAGAACTGACTGTTGTTTACATGTATGAGGACAACAGAATACTCATGCAGCTCTCTTGGCCACTCGGAGGATCCAACTATTTATTATATAATCTGTCTGGAAAGCCTCGTTTTGCAACAGGTGATACTGAGGCATATTTCGTTTCGCTTTCATAGCCAGTGTAATTGGCTTTGGCATTGTTTAATGTTTTAATTATGAAAAAGATATATTACTTTGAAAACAGCTGCTTAATTTTAAAATCTTTGTTTTTGTCTTTCCCTTGATGTTTCTGAAAACCCAACATGCATTGTCTCAGATATTAAATAATGTCGCTCCCTTTTATGCATACCAATCAGTGTAGTTCTTCATATGCCATAACAGAGCAATGACACAAAGTATTCCCAAAGGTTTTCAAGTTCATTGAAATCCATTGAAAAATCACTCAGACAGACAGAAAATGGGATCAAAGCCAGTTATGGTCCCTACAGTCCCAATTGATCATTTAAAGAACGAGATAACTGGTCCAGGCAGAAATCTTCTGTCTTTTTCTGGGTTATAACAATCTGTTTCAGAGCCAGTGGACCGGGTTTAAGTCTCACCTCCTTACTGAGGACAAATCTACTTCTTACGTCTATTTTTATACTCCAATCCGCTCTAGCCTAAAGATGGTGCTGTTGATAAGTTGGTCAATCGGCCTGTCCGTCCAACACATTTGACTTTGCCGAACCATTGATCTTACATCTAGTATCAGATTCAAATTTAGAAAACTGACCATCAGTTTTATTTTTATAACAAGGTATTCTGAGAAGTAACAGCCCAAACTACATGACATTTCCTCAAATATTGTTTTCCTAATATTTTTAGGAACGTTTTGTAGACTTCTGTCAGTGTTGTGTATTTTCTTTAAATTTCTAACAATCATATCTATCTGATAGGTTTCCTTCTTGATATATTCAGTGCTTTCTCCTGCCTGACACTGTCAGTTGCCCTATTAGCTGTGTGGTTCTTTTAACTACGTACTTCTCTAATTATGGGGCGGGGCTGCTTGGCAGAGAGAAAGTTATGTGGGTATAGTGTGTGTTCAGATCCTAACCGCACACTTCTCACTTTGTCATTTCCTTTGAATATAGACAATAGAGACAATACAGAAATATTATGGTACATGCACCTTGTACATGCAAATACATCCACACACCCCTATGTGGATGTATTTGCATGTACAAGGTTATGTCTAAGTAACAAGATTTCCCCCAATGATTGTTTTAATTATAGATACCTAATGAGAAGAATGATGTACAATTAACCGAGCAGGTTCATGAACTCCAGAGGATGCATCATTTCCATTCTCAACACTTTATGAGCCTTTCACCATCTTCAGGCTGAAGGTTTACCATGATAACTGCACAAAAATGTTAAATGTTTATATGTAGCCGAGCATATTCATGATCCAAGTGAGCAGCTCCAGGTCGCGGGTTTACCCACGGGACCTGGAGCTAGTTCTATGCAACTATGCAATGTCAGAAAAACAATGTATGTTAGGGTGTAAGATCCTATGTAAGAGCGTATTTATGCTCAGTTTGATATTCACATATCTGGTAGTTGTTCCTAACCAGATCAGGTTCAGGAGAGGGCCCCTTTGAGAGATAACATAGTCTCAGGGAGGTCCAGAGAAGTTAGACGAGATTGTGGGTGATCTCCTAAACCGTCGACTGAATATCAAGCCCCTTCTTGTCTGTTGTTCCAGATTATCATTGCTATCAGTGCTGTTGTGTTTTAACTGAACCAGTCTATCGCAGACGCACAGATACTGATATGGAAGAGAAACACCCTTGAAAACGTGACTGGTTTTGTCTTCATTGTTGGAGTTCGACCATGAAGAAGCTCTGAGCTGCAGCTTCACAGCCCGGTTTGATAATCTTCAAGGTCATCAATGTTGCCACACACTCAAACAGGAAACAGGATGAAATGCTGACTACTGCCTCTAGATGTCACTAGTCCAAGGACATCTGGGCTCAGTTGCTTATGAAGCTCTATGAACTGGTTGCACAGAAGACATTTTGACTCGTCACAGCAGTGAAACACACAGGTAAACTGAACAGTAAACGACAGCTCAGATTTATTAAGTGTTCTCAGTAACAACAAAACATGCATGCATAATAAGAGAACCTCCCATGGGTGGAATGTAACAATTATTAATAGCCTGTGACTTTCCTGCTATGACATGTCAAAACATCTGCAGTGCAACCAGTTCATCCCCTCGAGTTGCAGTTATTCTGTTCTTTAATTTACATTATTTATTTCCCCCTCTAGTTTTAGAGGTATGCAAACTGTTATAATCAAGCACAAGGACACCTCAAAGATACGGTTATAATGCATAACCTCCAGACCTACAGTGGCATCCTTGTCTGTCGTTAACAGACAATTTTTCAGTCTGTCTGTTGTTCTTCTGGCTCCTCCTCCATCATATGACCCCTCCCCCTCAGCCCTGCAGTCTGTCTTCTTTACAGCAGTATTGCGGGCTTTTCTCTGTCGTGGACGAATCACATGCCGCCCCTCCCTTTCTCCATGGTAATACTCTGCTCCCTGTTGTTGTCCAACCGGCGTCTCTCTGAGGTCGTCTCAACCACACTGCAGTTTGGTTACTTGCTGCTCCTCCAAACCAGGCTGGTGTTAGTCCATGCTTTCATTTCTCATATTTATGTAGATATACACGACCCCTCTGTTCCCCCATGGCAAGGACACGCTTGAGATTTATGTATTTCTGTAGATACATTCGAACTTATTTGCCTTTAGAAATACTGCGATTAATATTTCAGCAGTCAGGAGCTGTGCTTCTCAGTCTGAAGGCAAGTTCTGTTTAGAGGAGCATATATATATATATTTTTACAGCCTCTTCAACACAACAAAATGCCACAGGTCAGCTCAAAGACAAACCTGTGAATGAAGCAGCACACTTCACATGTTTAGTCAAATGAGTCTGGTAGCGAGCAGAGCTAATGTCAATTTCTCAACAGCTCTTTTAAAGCTATGCAGTGGAGGTGGGTGCTGACCTTATTTCACACAACAGGAAACGTTTCTCTTCATTTTCCATGACTCTCATGCCGGCACTGTCCAATTTATTTTGAAGTATGGCGCCCCCATCTGCCCTGACAGGGAACTCTTTGTTGTTTTCTCTTAAATTTGCTTCTTTTTTGTTGCTTTATTGATCTATATAAATCTAAAAGGTCTAGATGCAACATCAGTGTCCACGGCTGACTATCGCTCATTGTTTTTTTTGCTGTGTTTCATCATCAGCACTGGTTTGTCAATTCCCTTTTGGCTTCCTCGTGTTGACCTCAGGGTTAAAGGAAGTCTGTCTGTCTTACGTCAGCATCACATATTTCGTCATATGTATATATGTCGCTCCACTTCCACTTTTACATCCTGTGCAATCTCGAGATTACAGGGGGCTGACAACAACGAGGAAATGCTAAACGAGACGTAACACAGCACACATGCTCTATGTTTAATGTCTCCACTTGTCAAATAAAGACAATTGGAGCTTGCTCCACAGGTGCATACGTTCACAACAATAAGGCTGCTTTGTGTTCATATAATATTTCTAATAATTATATTAAATTATAAATATCTGAGTATTTCATGTGTGGTAAACCTTTTGCGATTTTGCATCATTTTCACACCGAGCACACATCTGAGTTACTGATCTTCTTCTTGCCTAATGGAGCCTGCTGTGCTCTGCATACAGTCTCCATGAACAGAGACTTGCCTAACCTCAGGGCTTCTCTCTGTCCAAGACTAGCACTGCAGATCTTCTTGCATGAGGAGACAGAGAGAGAGGAGAGCTACAGCTACCTGCAGATCACATGGGAGTCTCTGAAACATACGACCTGCGAAGGGGGAGTGAGCGATCACACAGATTATGATAGGTGCAAAGGTTTATATCCATTTTGAAAACGCACCATGAAGCTCCCTCTGCAGGCGTGCTCGGGAAAGTCCTGTGCATGCAAGTGAGTCAACAAAATGGCTGCCGTGTTGTATAATGTCAGAAGAGAGAATAAAAAAATAAAAAAAACGACCTGAGCATTCATTTGAGAGATTTTCAGGAGTGCTCGGGGTGAAATAATTCATCTTCTTAAGAGAAATATGCATGTTGACTCGTGCAAACTTAAACTTAAATGGGGATCTAATCAAATCTTTTCTGCGTTCCTGCAGAAACATAAATATTAAAACAATATAAAAACGGGTTGGTTAGTCTTAGCTCAGAAACCATCACACCTGCACACCTGTCACATGCATCACACAACAATAACACCACTGTCTGTAGTTAACAGACATTTTCCAGTCTGTTGTTCTCCTCTGGCTCCTCCTCCTACCTCCATGTAACCCCTCCCCCCCTTCTTCAGCCCTGCAGTCTCTTGTCTGTTGTGGACAAATCACACCTCCACCACCTCCTCCACCACCTCCTCCACCCTCTCTGCTCCCCTTCCTTTGGTTAGTCGGTGCCCGTGTGTCATCCACACTAACCCGCTGTTCATACCTACCTTTACCGGCTTTCAGCGACCGACCGCGACGGTTGGTCAACGTCGACCAACCGCCACCACGCGGACGGCTGCTGACGTATGTGTGTGTGTGTGTGTGTGTGTGTGTGTGTGTGTGTGCACGCGAGAAGGAGCGCGAGGAGGAGGAGTCTATTCCATGAGCGCGAGGAGAGGAGGGGGGAGCTAGTCGGTTGGATCCGTGAGTGCTCACAGTTGTTGTGGCACAGCTCACTAGTTTCTCCCCGTTTGTGTGCACAGAAAGCCGGGTTGACGGGGACCGACACACACACACACACATTACAACCCAGACCGGGCTCTCACAACGCGGATTCGGAAGAGTTCGCGCCGCGGTAAAAGGTGGAGAGGTGGAGCCAGTGGAGGAGGAGACCCGATCCGACCCGGACCTGAAAATCGCGGGGAGATCGCACAAAAGAGCCGGTGAGTGGAGGTACTGCAACTAGCATGCCGGCTACTCAGCTTTGACTGTCCAACACACAGCTGATGTGTTTTTATTTAAATGATTTGGGCTGATTATTTATGTTTAACTGTGAATTATACAGATATATTCATGTGTTTGTTGTGTGTGGTTCTGTTTTACCGTGAGCGCTACAGGTTGGGGCTGTAGCGGGAGAGTTGTAGAAAGTTACGTTAGCTTGCGCTAAGGTTTGGATATTAGCTTGAAATGTATGATTTTAAACAAAAATAAAAACAGTAATATTCTTTTATTTGACTTTAACTGAAGTTGTTTTTAACTGTTTGATTTTTTTTTTTTTTTACAAAAACACAAAATCGCGACTGAGTGGAATTTTGAGAAAGCAGTGTTTCCGCGAGTGTTGCGGAAAGTCTTAATTCTTTACTATTATCTGAATGATTATTATTTGAACAAAAAAAAACATTTTTTTTTTTATTTGACTTCAACTGAAGTAGTTTTTAACTGTTTAATTTTTTTTGTTTTCCCAAAAAAGCAAAATCGCGACTGAGTGGAATTTTGCGAAAGCCGTGTTTCCGTGAGTGTTGCGGAAACTCTTTCTTCTTTATTATTATCTGAATGATTATTATTATCTAAACAAAAATAAAAACAGTAATATTTTTTTAAATTTGACTTTAACTGAAGTTGTTTTTAACGGTTAAATTTTTTTTTTTTTTTTTTTACAAAAACGCAACATCGCGACTGAGTGGAATTTTGCGAAAGCCGTGTTTCCGCGAGTGTTGCGGAAACTCTTTCTTCTTTATTATTATCTGAATGATTATTATTATCTAAACAAAAATAAAAACATTAATATTTTTTTTTATTTGACTTTAACTGAAGTTGTTTTTAACGGTTTAACTTTTTTTTTTACAAAAACACGACATCGCGACTGAGTGGAATTTTGCGAAAGCCGTGTTTCTGTGAGTGTTGCGGAAACTCTTTCTTCTTTATTATTATCTGAATGATTATTATTATCTAAACAAAAATAAAAACAGTAATATTTTTTAAAATTTGACTTTAACTGAAGTTGCTTTTAACGGTTAAATGTTTTTTTTTTTTTTTTTACAAAAACGCAACATCGCGACTGAGTGGAATTTTGCGAAAGCCGTGTTTCCGCGAGTGTTGCGGAAACTCTTTATTCTTTATTATTATCGGAATGATTATTAATATCTGAATAATATTACATTAAATATAACATTATTGGAACTTTTTCTTCTTTTTCTCAACATGGTTAACGTTTTTTCTTTCTCTTGACGTAGTCAACGTGTTTACGTGACACTGTTCTTGTTCTTCCGGTATCTTGTTCGAAGCTTTCAGTATTCACATGAAGAAAAGGGGAAATGGTGACCCAGTTCTCTGCTGATTTAAACACGAGTCCTCCACCACACCGCTCATGTAGCCAACAATCCGAGACAACTAGAAGCACACATTGTGTCTTGACGTGTTCACATCTCACCGTGGCCTCAAACGTCCGTGTATGTGGTGCCGGTGCTAAAACAAGCAGCACATTATCCAGCACACTGCAGAGGTGACCGACTGTTGAGGGGAGGGGCAAAAAAAAAAAAGACATGGTCAGACAAGATGGTGTTAACCCAGACATGATAGACAGTGTAGGTAACAGAATGATCATTAATTAAAGTTGCAACTTTGATTATCACTTCAACATTTTGGCTTTAAAAAAAAAAACATTTACATAATTTATTGATTATTAGAGAGTATGCCAGATTGAAAACATTATAACACTAAATGGCACAGGATATTTAAAAAATAAATAAGCAAAACTAAAGAGGTAACTGCAACATTCTCTACATTGTACAGTTCAACACCCCCCTCTTGGTGTAAAGTGGTACAGCCCAGTAATTTTCCATGGGCCACTCTTGTCCTCGGATGTAGGTGTGGCCTAATGTCAATGGTAATACAAGAGTTTAGCAGTTTTTCCCTCTTCAGCCTGTCCTGAGAGTGTCTAAAAAAAAAAAAGCATCTTTTTTATTTTATTTTTATTGAGATGAAGTGATGCACAGATAAGTGACCAAGTGAGAGTTCACTGTATGAACCTGAGAGCCAGGCACACTCTGGAGAATTTGGCATCTGTCTGCAGATTTGGACTGTTTTAAAAAAAAATCTGATTCATGATGCTTTTTATTTAAATAAAAAAAAGATTTGTGCATTTAAAAGGAGCTCTTTCAGGTTTACCTTTCTGGCACATGGTACAGCCCTGTTTCTTTAGCTTCCCATCCCCCACTTCACCCAGTGGCAGTGGTCACATGGTGCACTTGTAATTCATTACACAGTCTGTTTTTTTTTGCTGCTAAAGAGGAAGCAGCCTCGAGAGGCTCCACCTACATTTTTTTTTTCTCAAGCTTTCCTGTCGACGTTCAGGAGCCAGTTATGTTTTGCTGTTTAGCTAAATTCATGCTGTGCAATCAATCCGAATTTCCTTCTGATTGTTTGGAACTGCTGCATCAGTTTGCAGAGCTAGCAACATTCACATTTATATTAAATAAACATGCAGGAAAATTTTCGGTTCTGCCTGGTTATAGTTTGAAAGTGTGACCTCCAAAATCTGCTTCAGATGGAGGAATAGAGGCTGTCACTGACACCTTTCTCAATCCTGGTTTATTCAGGTTTGTTGCCAAATGTAAGTCTGTGCTGCACAGCTGTTGGCCTGTGATCCACTGTAGATCCATGGAAACCGAACCCAGTCTTTTGCTGCTCTGCATGATCGGTTCTACATGTCTGTGGTGAATTCAACCGCACAATTGAGGCACATATGAATCCAAAATTTGCTAATTTTAAGCAGAGTTAAAGAACAGTGTAATACTTTTTTTATTCCAGCTGACTTGCACCTCTGTAACATTAGTTTTTTGGTAGATGTTAGAGAGCAAATATAACCTAATCAGTCATTTCATATCAATATAAGAGAGGTGGAGTATGCACCAACATAAAGGAATCTGCCCTACGCAGTGTTTCACTGTTTTCAATACGGGTATCAGATAGACAGATCTCAAGGGAAATTCAGGCATCCTGTAGCAGCATGAGACACAGTAAAAACACATTAAAATTAGACCTATGAAGATAAAATTGAATTTGAATTAAAGCCGTGAAAAGTACAAATAGAAAACTGTACAAAAAAATGAAGAACAGAAATGAGAAATTAAATTAAATGAGACTGCACATCACACTGTACGTGTACTTTATGGATACTGTAGGCTCATTGTTATTTATTCATGATGTGTGTGTTTAATATGCAACTTAAACACTTAGCTATGTAGCAGTGCTCTGTCTGATAGATAATCAATAAGATGATGAATGTCACAGCAAATATATAAATCATAAATGCTTCTATCAGCATGTAAATATTGATAAAGAAGTCAACCGAGTCCTTATTTTTATTAATTAATTAATTTTTTAAATGTTCCATCTACACACAGCATTGATTAGCTTATCTGTAGTTTTCTGCAGTGTGTTTCTTATCTGATCCTAACTGAAACATTCTGTCTCATTTTAAAGCTATTTTTACAAACCTGTTGATATAAATCAAGCGAGCGGTGGTAACGGGTTCCTATCCTGTATTTTTTATTTATTTATTTATTTTTACAGAAGAACCGGTTTCAACCAGCCACAGCCGGTTTCCTCTGCCTCAGGCTGAAAATGAGAGTGACAAGAAATGTGATCTCGGCTAAGTCTCAAAATACCCCGTTTGTTATTAATCATTTATATCCATGCCATGTTGATAATTAGAAGCTTTATTAATTAAGAGCTATAAATGAGTATTTTGCATTTTCGCACAGAGGCTATAGGAAATTAGTCATGCCTACATATTTGTCTATTTTAAGAGACACTTTTACACGAATATTATCCCCTTTTTGTGATTTTATTATCGGCTAAACTAATACAACGTGTACACATGCAATACATTGATAATTCAAACATGTCTGCAATAAATCTTGTTTTACTGATAGGCCGCTGTAAGAGACATGACTGGGGATTTTTTCAGGTTTTAGTGAGAGGATAATAAAGGAGTAGATAGCTACATGCAACTGCACCCATGTCTCCTCCCACTCCTATTGCATTTTGCATTATGTCTCAGCGTCTCTGCTCCATTCATGTAATCGTGCAAACTCACTGCCTGAGTTTTCAGCGCTAAGGTAATCCCCTCTGCGCAGTATTGCCCCATTTATCACCATTCATCCCCTTCCAGACATGCACCTCGTTATGTAAATGAGATGGCAATTTAACATGTCGCTGCAATGTCGGGGCACCCATGATATGACTGCAATCCTTAGGTTTGGACCTCCATAAACTGTCTGACACACGTCTGAATTTCTGTTAGACGTTAACATATATTAAATTAAATGTACGTCTTGCTGCGCTTTCTAAATTATAACTCGATCGTCATCTTTTTGTCCAAAGGGAACAAAACTGTTTCATAAACCACAGAGTGTTGCGACGGAGCCAATTTTTAAGTTGTTGAGGAGATTCTTCTAACATCGGATCAGTTCTTAAAGGATTCTTTCCTTCTTGCAGTGCGAGGGGAAAAAATAAGGGAAAAAACATGTGTGTACAACCACAGCATTTATCAGAGGAAGTTTCTCTCTCCTAATATTTTCTGTTTCTGCTAATGCAAACTGCATGGAGGAATTAATGCTTTACATACAGCATTTAAACAAATACAGCACGTAAAAATTTGCTTATCAGTGCCCAAAACTGTTTGGGTACACCAACGGGAGTGCCAATGTTCATTATATCCAAATTCATTATCTCTCTCTGTCTTATAAACAAAGAGCAAAGTACAAAACATCCAGGTAGTTTTTAGCAAAAGTGCTGTGGGTTTCCTGTGTGTCCGACCCCTGTGCAATACAGGAGTCTCTACCTGGCCAGATTTAAAAGGCCTTCTGTGGTTGAATGGGGACAGGAGTTTTCACTGGTAATGACTGGATGGGTTTGGTCATCTGTGCCAGGAGAGACAACAGCATTACCTCTTCTTTTGTCTGGCAACTGGACAAAACACAAGGAGAGACCACCTTTAAACTGGTCAGAGTTTATGGGATGCCCACATCAAGTAAATGCTCTCAAAGATGCAAAGACAAAGGAACCTCTCATGTGACATACTAACTGATGTTTATTCGTCCAACCCTTGAGTATACCAGCCCACTCTCCAAAGCGCTGGAGAGTGGGCCGCATTACTGAGTTGGCATGATGAGGCCGCACTGCAGACAGTTGTTAACATACTCAAGGACAATTATTCATGAGTTGTCCCACCTACATGATTTACCGCTTCAATACCTACTTCCACACTTCGCTGAGGCAGGGAATTTGTCGCGCCTGCAAGTAGAACCAAGTATCCCATAGTAATTCTCATTCTCATAGTAATGTGAAAGTGTATTGAGTACCCTATGATCCAAGTGGCCTGAGGGTAGAAGCTCTTCCTGGGCCTCTCAGTGCTAGACTGATGTATCAAACATGTGTCAGACTGTTTTCAATTGGAGGTGAACAGGCAGGTACAGATGTGCACAATCTGACTGGCAGACCAATAAGTGGGTACGATTCTGTAAATTGTTGAGGCCTCATGAACATGCCAACCCGCAGCCGGAGTTGGGTTGTCTCTTGAACTTTTTTCATTGCGATGTGCAGTAACTACTGTCAGGCAATGGCCACCATGGCTGAGAGCCTGATTCTGGTAACTTTTAGCTATCAACAATAACAGTTTGTGGTTGGCATCGAAGACAGCATTGCCACTTTGTGTCAACAAATCAACCCGTGACTTACTTCTGGAGCACTTGTCTGCCAGTTTATTTACATGAGGAGTGCAGTGAGAGCCTGTGAATCCCAGGAGGTACACAGGTGCAGAGTCACTCCCCGTCTCAAAAGTCCTTAAGTGTTCAGATTTTTGTAGTGATATGAGTCCATGTTTGTGGTAGATGATAGCATGCTTGGAACCAAAGCAAACAGTTATTGGCTTTTGATGCTCCTCCGTCTTGATGTTAAGGCTGACTTGTTTGGAGTTGGGCTACCAGACCAAGATATCTCAAGTACTGCTATACTTTGGAGAGAGATCCTGGTGATGCGTTTACGCAAACCACTGAGAAAGAGTCTACGTTTCTGTGGTTCACCACAGCCCTACCAAAGCCTTTGAGTGGCTGGTGCTGCTGTTGATTTCTGGAGCCACCAACCACCTTCTGCCAAAGGTGGAGGCATCTAGACACAGTAGATACCCAGCAACAGGTCTGTTATGTTGTTGTTGATGTTATGTGTAGCAACTGTACAAACAGTGTGTGTCAATGCTGGTTAATGGTTACCACTTGGCAAATTCATCTTTGGTAGTTTGGTAGTTGTTCAGAGAAACATTGTTCAGTCCCTGATTCCTTTTTCACTACTGCACAGCGAGGGGCTTCCAGTGAATGTGGAGGAAAGTTATAATCCAACATTGGAAAGGTGTAGTTGGAGCTGGTACCTGGAGGTATCCAACAAGCACTTCTGATGGACTATACTGCGATGCATTCTAGCTGCACCTTGAACAAGGCTTGTGATTACATTAGAAGCACCATGAATTTCAGCTAAGTTGTCATCAGACCATAGCGGATGGGTTTCCGAGATTGCATTTCAGCCAACGTGTTCCACTCTCTACATAGACTCGAGTGATCAACTTGGACTACAAATGGAAGCCAGAATGCTACTGGTGCCAAATAACTTAACTTACAACCTAGATCCCCCAAACCAGTTACACTGGTTGGTACGGTTTAAAGAAGTTTGAACTAGACCATCAAGGAGCCTGTTTAACTGGCTTTTCTGTAGTGCTTTTGTTTGACTTGTAGAAGGATGCGTCCTTGTGGCAATGAACAATAACGCGCTAGTGAGGACTCAATTATCTGTGCAAGCAACTCACCTTTTTAGGTACCTGCAACAGCACTAGTCATGGCAAAGGCTGTTGGGTTGGTGCAGTGAAGCGCTTCAGAGAGAAGTTTAAGCTCTTGAATTGTATGAAAAATTAACATTACAAAGGTATGCTAAGAGAGAACTTTCAACCATCCTTTGGTTATGGTTGCGGTTTAGAACCAGATTAATTTTGCACACCAGACTTTGCTCAAATTAGGTTTGTTTTTTTCTTGATTTGTGTGCATCTTCAATCGGGTAAGTAGGCTATGTAGTTTAGTTGTTTCACTGTTTTTTTTGCGATTGACCAGATCTGTACACCGTTTTTGTATCTGACTTCCCGCCAGCCTAATCTGTTCTGTGCAGCTCGACGCGGCTGGTTGCATCACGATCATTGTCAATCATCAAGAGTTTACGCAATCGGCTTTGGTGGCTGCTGCGCAACCGTGCCCGGTGAAATTTAGTATTTAGATTTAAGTGTATTGACTTGCTAAATATGATTGCTCAACGGATACTTTTTAAAACAGCTTTGAGACGACCCTACAGGGCACCAGTTAAACCAGAGGTTCTTAATCTCTTTTATCTCGGGGCCCAACTTTTCAAGAACAAAGTGGCCCGGGGCACATTCAAATATTGACTTAATGTCACGATT
Source organism: Larimichthys crocea (assembly GCF_000972845.2). Classification (NCBI taxonomy): domain Eukaryota; kingdom Metazoa; phylum Chordata; class Actinopteri; family Sciaenidae; genus Larimichthys; species Larimichthys crocea. The sequence goes on from NC_040020.1 coordinate 9,163,349, forward strand.
GTACTGTAAATGTTGCCTTTTGGGGGGTTTGGCACCACTGTCATTTTTAATTTTTTCATTTTAACTAACGTGGCTGGCTGAGTGTTTTCTTCTGCTTATTGGAGCTTGTTAAACAACTGACGCAACTGATGCATTACCACCACGACGTGGTGGGTGTTATGTATCCTTACGTTACACAAGGTCACGTTTGGGCCTTGAGGTCCTCAGTATTAACTGTTTGTCTTTGACTGGGTGCCAGTCTATCTCAACACTGTGGTCGCCAGGGTCAAAGAGAACTGTTGCTGCCTTTCTAGTCATAATAGATAGCTGGCCGTTGACGTTCCAATCTGCGTAAACAGACATCTGTGTCTCCAGACTAGAATATGCTGACAATAACACCTCCATGGGTAAAAACGTTGTCTTTGACTAATTCTGGGCGTGTAGTATTTGTGGTGTTATCTTTGGGTTTAAAGTCGATCCACCAGGATAAGTTGGGCAGAATGTGAAACCGACTCAGGCACTTCTGATGAACTTTGAGCGTGTCTCTAATTCTCCTTGGCCAAGCGTCAATAAATAATACAGCATAAGACATCAGAGGCTCCTGAACACTCTCTTCCTTCCTGACCTTACCATTGACCTTTGACTTCAGCAATTTCTCCACAACAGTGGGAAGAAGCCGCATTGTAACTGAGTGTCTCATGGATAACAGTAATATCTCTGGTGTCCTCAATTGATAACCTATGTCCCACATTTCAGGTATTTTGGTGTAGCATAGCTAACTAGTAATATAACTTTTTGCATAAAATACACAAAAAGAGGGTCAGGAATGTAACTAAAAGATCACAATATGTGGTAATCTCATAATACAGAGATGTAAAATAATGTGATATAAATGAACATTCACCAACTGTTGAGGGTTAAATAGAAGATCGAGAGAAGTCAAACCGGCTGTGTTCATGGTAAAAGAGCTTCTTCCTGCTATAACAGTGTGCTGCAGTGGCAGCCATTTTGTGCTGTAGCATTGAGTGCAGGCGATCTATCAAAAGGAAAGTGAGCGGGGGTTGTGGGGGTGAAGAGTCGAGCGGGCTAGCATGTTGAGTAATCCAAATCATTAAAGTCAGGAAATGTTAGCTGTTCATCACGCCCGTTTGTCTCAGTAAAACAATCTGTATTCTTCTCAAAGCTGCTTTCTGCTCATGCACAGAAGACAGAGAGGTGGAAAAAAAAAAGCATTTCAGAGGCTGGGATTTTTCCTTCTGTGAAAACATCTTAATGTTCATGTCGCAAACGTTTTTTAAAAGTGCTGTGTTTTAGACGGATACATTGAGTTACCAAGACAGAAAATTTGATCGAATAGCTCATGAAGAAGAAGTGTAAAGAGCCGCTCTCTGAGGACCGAGGTGGGAATTTCTAGCATATTCAGAGAATTAGAAAACACTAAGAATGTTTCTCTGTTCTAGTTTTGAACCTCTTAACTGCAGAGCTCAAATCATTTAGAGAGCCTGGAATTCGTCATTCACCTCTCTAGCTCCCTCCCTTGCCTGCTGCAATGGTTTAGTCCATGCTTGGCTGTAAAACTCCAGACTAGAGCAGACTGCTGGTGTGGGGGAGGGGTGTTGGCGCTCGGATCGCTCATACGATCTCTGGCTTGAACCGTGGTTAGTCCAAAGATGATGTTCAGTTCAGGTTCTACCAGATAATAAAGACAGGAGGGAGCAGCTGCATGCAAACACTTCAGTTCTGCAATTAACTAAATCTGTTCTTATTACTTCAGGGGAACCAGATCTTTAATTTGAACCTGGGTTTTTTTGTTTGTTCTGTTGTGTGCTAGTCAGCAGTCATTGGCTCGTTCTGTAGGCATGACCTGAGGCTCCCTCAGTGGCGCATGGCTACAGAATAATCACCATGTGCTTGTTTGATTCACATGGAAACTCCTGGTTTTTGCACACCCCCTCCCTGTTTTGTTTTTCTTCCCTTCTTTCCTTCTGTCCAGCTCTCGCTGGTCTGCACTCACCAAAAACTGAATCACGCGTACAACGTTTGAGCAACGTTTGGGCAATGATAGGCAAAACTGTGCTGCTGAGAGAACGGTGATATGTTGACATGTTCACGCTCTGTATGTCTGTCACTTTTCCTAAAGTAACGACAACAGATTCCCTGCCATCACTCTCTACTACTATTAATCGGTGTGCGCTTGAGTCTTTTATAACAAAAACAGGATGCAAATAGAAATACATACATGAGGGACTGTCGCAGGAACAAATCAATAATCAGCTGCTGCTTAGAATAACTCCAAATTCTTGGCTCCTTCTGGTTTCCTGCTCGTCGAATAGCAGCGAGCGTAAAAAATGCCTGATCATGTGGGAAAACATGACAACAGGATGAGGACACGTGTTTGATTTTCTGAAGTTTTCGGCACACGAGTGAGATTAATATGAAGTGCACTTCCACTTTGTATATAATTTCTGTGATTTAATATTTGCTCTGCCAGGCCACAGTTCACTTTGTTTGAGTTATCAATCAAAATCCTGTTTGAGGATTTACATGATGAACAATACCTGCTAATCGCGATATGGTTTCGATACAATAACCGCACTGTTATCTTTCTATTTATTCAGATTAATATGCCATCAATCAAAACACTTTCTGTAGGATCACTAGAGACACTAGCCTCTCCTTAACATCTAGACATCCACAGTCATCCATTTCACGCCCCTGGACAGTTTAGACTTTTTCCAGTCCACCTGACTCGCAGGAAAACTGGAGGTCTCCCAGAGGAAACGTACAAAAAAAACAGGAGAACTCGATGTGATTTAAAATGACCAGAGAGGAGCTGTACCAGCACAGACACATCTCCTGATTACACAATCAGGAGATGCGTCGCAGGAGAGCGTCATGACGTTTGGAGAAACATCGGCCCGGACTCAGTTAGTTAATAACCATATTAATAATTTGGCGACCTGCTTTAGGAGAACCGTACGAAACTTCTTTCCTCTTTCTAAATATTTGAGCTGGATCCAAAGCGATATTAAATGAAGCACTAAAACGCCGTGTTGCTTCCGTAACATGACACCGTGTGCAGGATGTAACGGAGGGCCTGTGAAGGTGCTTCTCTGTGCGGTGGCAGGCCAGGTGGCCATTTTGAGTCTCAGTGGATCCAGATGCAGGCGTGCACGGTGGCGGCGTTGGAGGGGGGAGGGGAAGACTCTGCGCACTGTGCGCAGTAATGTTGGAATGCAGCCTCTGCTCTCACTGGCTCACATCTCCACCCAGTATTGAGCCTCTGTACAAACATTAGATCACTGCTAACATTTTATTATTATAAATTAAAGCAGAATCCAGTGGGAAAAAGGAAAAAGGGATGATTTTACCACCTAGTTATCAAGATAGCTCATAGAATATTTAGCTCTGAACTCATGAGAGGTGAAAAATAAACGCTCACTAGTTTTGTTAACTCTTCAGTATGTGAGAGATAACATTTTAAATAATTAAATCAGATTCCTTCTCCAGAATCAAGTTTTTTTTTTAAATCCCTCGATGCATGCACGAGTATGGAGATTACTGCAGATTCACTGTACTGGTTGTTGTTGGGGGTTTTTTTTTTTTTGGAGGCGGGATTTGTTACAGGATCTGCTCATGCCCGTGCTCAGCATGCTGCTCGCAGCAGCGCTGGTGGCCATTTTGTGTTTCTGCAGTGGCAGGAAGGAGGGAAGAGGGGGGATGGGCGAAGAACGACGCACAGCAAGGTGTTTGTTTGCTCTCACGACCGAGGGGCTTTGATTGAGACAGGTAAAGTTAGGTGTGTTTTAAAAAAAACAAATAAAAAAAACACTCCCAACCTGACACTTCTCCAACATTTGTCTGCATCAGTTAAACAAATTAGACCTAAAATAAAGAATTTTACGATGAGCGTGAACTTTAATGAGAGAAGTCCAAAATGTATTTGTTCAGTAGTTAAATAAGTGCTCTTTGTTGCTTTTTTAGTAAAAACAAACAAACCAAAAAACACCCCCCCGTGTTGTAATGGTTCAGTCTGCAGAGCAGCGGCCCTCCCTGTGTGTGTGTGTGTGTGTGTGTGTGTGTGTGTGTGTGTGTGTGTGTGTTGGAGAGGCCGGCCTTACGGAGGCTGCTCAGTGTGTCAGCCTGTGCTCTAATTTCTTGCTGTGCGCAGCTAGCCTGACACTGTGGAGCCAAAAAAAAACAACAAAAAAACAGATTTTGTTGATTGTAAAAGCAAAAAACAAACAAAAACAATTTAATATAATTTAAATGAGATAATCTTCTAATTTCTAATGCGCTCATGTCAAGAGGAGTAGTTATGTTAATGATAAAAGTTTGAAAGGCTTCGACTTATTTTAAGGATTTAGATGTAAACAAACAAAAAAATAGCGGTAACTGATTTTTCCTGAGTCCTGAACCAAAGATCAAATCCTGCTCTCATTTAGCAAACGTGCTAACTGCACTTTCCCCCCTTTATGTCTTTTGTTTCGGACGCCCCACCCCCACTCCCTCTCTCCCGCGCCCAGCCGTCAGAATGGTTCAGTCCATGTTTGACTTGGAGAGGCTGCTCCAGAGGGAGAACGAGTGTGTGTGTGTGTGTGTTTCTGTGTGGGTGTGTGTGTGTGAGACAGAGTGAGAGGGAGAGTGAGAGAGATCGGGGGAGGGCGGGAGTGCAGCTGCCTCTCGCTCGAGTGTGCAACTCTGTTGTGCGCGCTGGCTGTGCGCCACTAGCTAGGCCTTGACTTAAGTGTTTGAAGAAGCGGCATGTTTGTTAGTCGAGTTATAAATGTGTTTTTGATGGCGCGCGCTCTGCAGCTTGCTTTGTCATGGTTAGCACAGGCAGGTCTTTGAGAAGGCACCTCCCCATTCACCTGTGACCTTTTCTCTGCTCTTTTAAGCCACCTGGTCCACTAATCAGAAATATTCAAAGGCTCCAGAAAAAACTTTTTAAGTTTTCTTAGTCTCTGCTGGACTGGGAGATAGAGCTGCTTGAGAGAAAACTGTAAAAACTTTCACACTTCACAGTCAAAAATGGGAATTCTCCGAATCCCGTGCAGTGCAGATCAAGAGGCGTTCGAGGAAGAAGCCCGGATTTGCGTCGGGACGTGTCGTGTCAGGATGAGGGAGTTTTTTTTTTTTTGGTGCAACACAACAACATTAAAGCAAACTGTAAAAACCATCAATGCCGATCGATTTCTGATTTCCTAATAAGAAAGCCGATACGTGAGATCACGTTACAGCCCCGTGTGCTCCTCAGTGTGGTCGGGTCATTAGGAGGATTGTCTCCGAGGCTAACCTGGCGTCTCGGCTCCGGGGGCAGCGAGCTCGGCTTATTGCACTTTGGGTGACCATCGTGTTGTTTGTGTGCAGTTCAGGTAAAAAATCTGCCAAGGATTCAGCAGAGGGGCCAGAGGACGGGGTTTATTTACAGCTACGTCAGGGTTTCTAATTTAGATGTTCGACCACGGTGGAAACAAACCAGAAGCCATCTTTAAAAAGTAGCCGGTGAACCCTCAGCAGAGCGACTCTAAAGGTCAAGCGCTGCACCACACACGTATTCCTGTGTGCTACAGCGTCCTTGACCTTTTTTTGTCATTAAGCTCGGTGTTATTTTAGAAAGGAGAGTCCAACCTCTCCCACCCTCCCCCCCCTGCCCTTTTGTCAGAATGGTTCAGCCCGTGCTGGCTGTAGATTTCCATACTGTGGACTAGTTTGTGCTAGAGTTGGGGGATGGGTGTTGCTAAGCAACAGTCTGTGCAGTGTACTTCCCCTCTGTCTGTGCACTGCTAGCTAGGGTTGGTGTTGGTAATCAGCACGGTGTACTGTACAAAAATGTTGTAGGCACAAGAGTCGAGTGGTACCTGCACAGAAATATCATGCACCTGACAGGTGACATGAAGATGGAAACATTTCTGAGTGCCTCTTTCTCTGAGCCCTGCACTGACTTTATTTAAGGCTACATTCATATTCATACCCATTATAGGCTCGCGTAGGCCACACACACCCTTTCCTAGAACATACCCCCGCCTGGAACAAGATGGACTAGTCCTAACTGAGTCCCTCCTCCTTCCTTTTCTGTCCTCCTGCTGGCCTCTCAGCCGCTCACTGCTCCCACAACCAGCAAATGCATGGAAGGCCTCAGTCCCCACACATCCTGCTAAAGGTTGATGTCTCTTTGTTTTTAAAGCATGTTGAACATCTCTCTCTGTCGTTTAAAAGCTAACTGTGCTAACTGTGCTAACCGTCTCTGCAGTCTCCCCAAGGTTACCTGTAGATACCTGTGTGCTATGCTAGCTGAGGGGTGTGGAGTTTTGTGTCTCTTTTCAACAGGAAATGTTTGTTTCAGACGTTCTCCACGTGTCAGGGAGCCGGCTGCGTGTAGCCGATCGGCGACTCGTTCTGTTACCTGCGGTTCTAGACGTACGCATGCTTTTTAGACGTCGCGCGTTTGCGCCCGCAACTCGCGTCTTTGGGCTCAGTAACGAAGACGCGCGCGCTCTCTGCACGAGACTGAACGTGTTTGTATCTACAGCACTGTCGTCTCCATCGCTAACAGTCGTTAAGGTGTTTGTGACGTCGCACTTTGCTGTTTTGGAATCAAACTTCACTCAGTGTGTTTACTCTGACTGAACTTGCTTGTTGCTGTTTATTTGTTTGTGTTGCACAGTTATGCTTTTTTTTTTTTTTTAAGGCTGGTGGCAACTGGTATGTTGGATGCTGAGCAATTTAAAAATGCCAAGGACACACCCGTGAAAGAAGTCAGGGATGATCGTTTATTAAAAACATGTGTCCCAGACGCATGCTCATGGCTTGTGATCAGCGTCCCTGCTGTCTTTGTAAGGGCTTTGAATCACGCCTGGCCAGATTAGAAAAGCATGACGTCATACCGCTGAAACATGGCGGTGTCGTCCACATTGAAAGAGAGTGTCTGCTGCAGGACCGACCCCACAGAGTTGGACAGGTTTGCATGTCTTGTGACATTTGACCTGCTGTTCAATAGCTCTTCACTTGCTGTTGAAACAATTGAGTGTTGCAGCAAAGCTCTGAAACAACAAGCACATATTGTGCAACTGCAAAATAAAAGAAGCTGGAGAGAAGGTGGACTCTTGTTGTCTTAGCACAGAGAGGCTTATGTGGACGGTTCCTCATGTACAGTAGCCTGGTTACCGAAGTTCAACTGAGGAGATGGCGTAACGATAAACACAATCCAGTCGTGCAATAATTTAAAGATTTTGAAATGAATTATTCAAACGTGCTGGAAGTCGTGTAAGTCGCCTCAGCCGTGCGTTGAAATCGGAGCACGTCGGAGCACACAGACCCGCAGGGGTGATAACTCTGACAAGAAGGTGCACGAAGGAAGATGGTGAAATAATGGAAGTCTGCTTCTGTTCGGCGTCAGCTGTCAGCTCACAGTATCAGAGCATGAAACGACAGAAACACGGCGTCTGAATCAGACCTCAGGCTTCAGTTTGTCTCCATCTGCAACGTTGATGTGAATAAAGTGGGTCACAGCTTCAGTCTTTTGGTGACCTGACATCAGGTGTGCATCAAGTGCCACGCCCACGTGGGACTCGCCGACGCAGTCGGACAATTAACGGACATTTAGGCGCAATTAAATGATGTTAGCTACATTTCAATAATGTTTACTTAACTCTAACATAATGTACACATTCTTTACATTGTTGCCACCCTGCAGAGTGAACAGAACAGGGTGGTGCAGCAACCTGATCTGTCTGATCAGGAGAGAAGAATGCTGCTCAGCTAGCAACTGAGAGAGCCCAGTCTGTCAAACAGCAGAAGAGCTGGCGGCCATTTTGAGTCCCTGCACTGAATCCAGGCGCAGTGAATGAGGACGGGAGGACGGGAGGAGGAGGAGGAGGAGGAGGAGGAGGAGATTATTGTGCTCTGCGCAGTGTGCAATAACATAGGAATGTGAAGCGAGGCAGTGAGCGTTTTTAAAGCAACTTGTGAGAATTTAAAGCAACTTCACCTCACAAACCTCAGTTTGTTGTCATATCTGCTGCCATAAAGGCAGAGTCTGATTGGCTCACAGTGTTGTGCGCCACCTTCTGTGTACAGTCGGTCCTCTTAGTGAACGCATGGGGCGGCTTGCTAAGTTGCAAAACCCTCGTGTCCAAAAGAAAACGAGGTCTGTCGGCGTCTGCAGTCTCCACAGTCACAGCGAAGCTAACCAAGTTAACAGAACAAAGCTGAAGCAGCTCGTCGCTCTCACCACGTCAGATCTCAAAGATGACACCCGACTGATAAATGTCTGCCACGTTCTGCTGCTGAAAGCGGTGTGCAGCTTTATCTGCACGCATCCGAACAGGACTGCTGTCCGTCTGAAATGCAGTCGACGTGTGAAGAGCTGAGCTCACGATTAAAGAATCTGGGTGACTTGTATTAAAGCTTTCTTCCTGCAGCTCGACGCCTCTCTGTCCTGTTCCTGGAAAGACATTTTAATCTTTTTCTTCTTGACCTTTTGTGTGTTCTTCGGTTAGCATGTCAAGTAGCCAACTCTGCTGTCTTGACTGCAAATAGCTTATTAGTTAGTCGGATGTATTTCTGTCTTATAAATCAAGCTTTGTCTTAATATTAATGCCTCGATCGTTACGTTCAAAGTATCTTAGTTACTAAAACTGATGAGCTTTGTTGTCTGTAGTAACATTCAGATGTAAACACTGGCCCTCTGTGTCGCTGCTCCGCCGTACGCTGTGTTGTAATCACACGATCATCAACATAAGTGATAAAAAATTCGCAGCGATCCCACAAATGAATATCTCCCCTTTTGAAGCCGAGCGCTCAGCCACACGGCTCGAGGGACGGAGATCGACTGCTCGATTCAGAGGAGCTAAATTTAGGGTTACACTTTGATTTGATTGGTCGGCGTGTTTCATGCAGAGTTGATATTTCTAGTGTGAAGCTATAAATTAAAAAAAAATACATCTTTGTCCCCTCAGGTTGTCGAAGAATCCTGTGGTAAATCCATGACCAGGGACCCTTCGACTTGAAGGTGAGAACTTCATGAATGATTCATGTTTGTTGCTTCATATCACAGCATGTTTGTTGTTGTTTCACTGCATCACACAGCCTTCAATGCATCTCCAACATTGTTTGTTCACATGCATATAAAACGTGCACACATCAGATGAATTCACACAAAAAAGGTGACAACTAGCCTGAGCACCACAACGTGAGCAACAGTCAGAACTGTGTACGGAAAGTCCTCCATGTTTTTACATATCCTCTCCACTGCTGCCAGCACAGCTTCAATTTGCCTGTTCTGATTGGCCGGGGAGTGGACCAATAGGAGCGTGGGGGGATGGGAGGAAAGGTTGGGTTGCTGCTGTTGTTAACTTCAATCTCATTTCTGTTCTTTGGATCGAAGGCTTAGGTTAACATGGAGTCCGTAAGTTAATCAGGAAATTTAGGATAAAAAAAGGAGGAGTTTGTCAGAGCTGTGAGAGCTTCTCTGGCTGACATGAGAAATGATCTCTGGCTGACTGTGCTGCACCTTGACTGTTGTTACTTCAGGACAGATACTGCACTGTGTGCTCAGGCAGTGAGGATCTGTCTGATTTAGGCCTCAGGAGTCAAATTCGTAGTCCAGAAAACGGGCAGCCGAGGAACCATTTTGGGTTGCAGATCTCTGTGAAAGAAGAACCTTCTAGAAAAGAACAAACAAGAGAGACACAGGGCTCTGCAGTGACCTCTAGTGGTTCCTCTGATACTCTGCAACCTTTTCTTTACCATGTAAGGTGCAAGACATGTTCATGAGCGGTAGAGGCTGTGGCTGTGCACTCCAGCAGCTGTTACTGTGTTTTTCTAGATCTTTCCCAGATTCATCACGTGCTCTGATAGCATCTAATCTCTCTTTGTCTCTCCACAGGCAGCGATGGAAGTTGTTGTGACAGAGGAGAAGAAGAAGATTTTCCGTGCTAGGAAAACCATGAAGATCAGCGACCGAGGGCAGCTGGAGAGTCTCCACAGCACTTTGTTGACAGCGACTCCAGGTTTGTCCGAGTCCCCCCCACCACCACCTCTAATGAACGGCACACACAAAGAGGACGGGCAAAAAGGCGGGGACAAAGAGCAAAACAACTCGGACTCAAACTCTCCTCGCACCACGTCCCCCGCCTCGCCGGCCTATTTGAGCTCTCCGGCTCCTTTCCTGTCCTTAAATCTGTCCCCTTCGCCGCCCTCCTCGCAAAGCCCATACCGGAAGGAGGACGCCTCTCCCACATCACCATTCCACTCTCTGAACTTTGAACTGAAAAAGATGGAGGGTGATGAGGAGGAGAAGGGGGAGAAGAAAGTTTCTCCGTCGACCTCATCGAATGAGTCCGTTACACCAACATCAACAGAATCCAAGGAGAACCAGGAAGGGGTCAAAGAGGTGAAACAAGACACGGATGCGAAGGAGGTAAATTCAGTGACCTGGATTAATACTCGTTAATGTTGAAATGTTAAACGTCCTTTCTAACGAATTAACGGTTAATTCTGCTCTTCCTCAGGCTGAACAGGCAAAGAAGGACTCTGCTGTGGATTTGGAAAAGGATTCTGTAAAAGGTTTGGTTCCATGTTCATCTGTGCCCTCTCCAGTATCTGACTTCACAGAGCCAATGGATACAGATAATGACACTGTAAAGGCCAAGGACCCCGAGGCCTCCACGGCCAAAACAAAAGACGAAAAACCTCCATCCCCAAAGTCCACCGCCTCTGACTCCTCTCTCCCTCGTCCTTCCTCCTCGTCTCATCCAGCATCCTCTTCTTGTGCGGACGTAAAACAGGAAAAGGAAACCAAAGAGGAAGTGAAAGAACTGGAGGATGACAAAGAGGATGTGAAGAAGGGATCAATAAGTGAGGCAAAGATGGAGGTGGACTCCGTGAAAGTACAGACCAAAAAGGAAAAGACTGAAGTTAGACAAACCACAAAGCCATCTCGGCCAGCATCCACTCCTCCATCTAACACAGGTACGAGAGAGTGGACGTTGTGTCGGGTGGCTTGTGACATTTACTCCATGTTGATGGAGAAACTCATGGAAGTGTTAGAAGCTATGGAAAATGAAAGGTTCAGGGTTTTTACAAAATTAAGCACTCAAACTATTTAGTTTAGAAGCCAGGGAGGTTGTGAGAGACGGATAAAAAGATGTTGCTCGGAAGACCCGTCTGGGTCAAGAACCAAAATCACCCATAGCTCATGTTGTGTTAATTCCTCCCTGCCTGGTAAACGCCCATGGTTTTGTCAAAAAAGCCACTCAGGCGTCTCTCGACTTGATTTTGAAATGTAAAAAATTAGTTCCACTTTAAGACCCTACGACGGAAGCTCATGTTTCGCAAGTCTTAATGTCTACTAGAGCAATTGTTGAGGACGCTTTCATGCCGGCAAGTATGATGCAATAAGGCAGACATGCAGTGGAAGACAGAAAACGATCTCTGATGTCGTATTAAAGTTTTTTTAACACAGGCCAGACTGTCCCAAAGTCAACACATCTAACTGAGCGTTCAGTGTAAACATACATATCAGATTTTTTATTTTTTTTTCCAGTGAAATGATGCCGAAATAAAGCAAGACATAGTTTGCACCTACAGATCAGTGTATGAATGTGTGTATGAGAGTGTTGTAAAAGATTGGTAGATCAGAAAATACAAAAGTCCATGAACTTAAAAAAGAAATCCTTAAAAGCTGACTTGTAAATCTGTTTTGCCTGTTCTGCCTCGACTGAGACTGACGTACAACAGAAGACAGCCAGAAAGCGTGTAATGCATAAAAGATTTAGAGCTGTGAGTGGCAAACACGTGGTACTAACCGGTCTCTTGTCTTTGTGTCCCAAGTAGTGCAAGAGGACAAGGGCTCCACCTCGGGACTGAAGCGCACTTTATCAGAGGGCTACGAAAAAGATGAACGGCCCATAAAACGAGAGGTGAAGAGGCCCAAGGTGGAGCGCGGGGAGCTGGAGGCACAACTGGAACTTAAGATTACTGCAAAAGCTGGCAGTCATCATAAACTTGAAAAGGTTTGCATGCGTCTGTCCTGCTGCACCGAAGTTTAACCCATCCAAACTCTGCTTTGATGCATCACCTAACGTTGCCTCGTTGTCTCTTCACCTGATCTTCATCCTCAGATTGTGCAACAGCTTGTAGATGAGCGGTTGAGGGCCTTGCAGCTGACTATTTTCGACAAACATTTCGAGGAGCTGAAGGAGAGAGTAGACAAGATCGACTGTGCCACTAAACACCAAACCGCCATTAACACACTCCAAGTAAGTTAAAAACACATGCAGCATTTAAAGACACTCTTCTGCTGATTGGAGGACGTTGTTAAGTCCGGCTCTCTTTTTTTTGTTTGTTTCGTAGGCCAAGATCGCCCGACTAGCAAAAAAGTTTGGGGAGGCCAATCAGGCGTCAGAGAACAAAAGGAAACAAGAGGTAAGAAGTGGCTAAAAATCTTCGCGTGCACGTGATCACGGGATGAAAACTTTCTGACGACACGCTGTCTGATTTCTGCAGGCTCTCGCTGCTGCTGCTGCCGCCGCCGCCGCCACTGCTGCTGCTGCAGCTGCCAAGACTGCAACTGTTTCAAACAGCCCTCAAGTCCCACGGTGAGTCTGTGCTCTGATCTAGATCCCTGTAAACCTTATTGTGCATGTTAACTTGTGAATTTAGCATTGAGGTTATCAGGTTTTGTCACTTCACAGCAAGCTCCCATGTTAGACAGACCATTTCATCATGTGACAAAATATTTTGATGAATCAAAATTCATGTTTAAACATGTTGGCAGTCTGCACTTTGGTGTCTTTGTCTGAATATAATTTGGCCTTTGTATGAACGTGACAATACCGGACTGATATACTTCTAGTATGACACACGAAGCCGTTCACAGCGTGATTAGTTGACATTGTCCCAGGTTGCTATCCGTAATCACAACTTGACTGAATTTAAAACTAATGGACAGAGTAAAGAATCCCCACATCCTCCAAATCCAGACCTTTTTTGGAAACCAAGATTTTCTTCTTCGGTTTTGTCAGGATCAACCTTTTTTTTAAAAACTCTTTAACTTCACACTCCAAATATTTCTTAAGACTGGTTTGGAATAAACAAACACACGTGCCAGTCTTGTGTTTTGCACCTGCAAAGCAAACCCCGTGCGGGTCCAGGTCCTGAGTCTTGTGACGTTCTACAATGTGAAGCTTGAGCGTTTCCTCAGGCAGTGCAGAGTGTAGTTAAAACTGCACCTCTCCTCCCCAACAGCGTGCTGCGTCGACAGGCAGTAGAGCCGCAGCCTGAGGTGCCCAGAGAGAGAGTGGCGCCCTCTGTTGGCAAGACTCCTGCACTGCCTGTCAAGAAGGAGAAGGAGGAAGAGGAAATGGAGGAGGAGGAGGAGGAAGAGGAAGAAGAAGATCAAGATATGTCACGTCATATTGCCATGGCTAAAAAGCTGTCAGAGTACAGCGAAGGAAACTGCAGAGCAGACATTAAACTCCGCACGATCACCTCCCACTTGGAGAAAGTGCTGTACCACAACTGTAAGAGGAGCTCGGGCAACCCAAGACCGGACCGCTACGCATCTTACATATTCCGCTACTTAGTCCCGTATGACGTCTACTGCGACTGGGTCGCAAAGGTCAACTACGTCGGATTACTGGGCAAGGAGGCGCTGCCCATGAACTTGAGGAGGGCAATGAGGATGTACATTGAACGTCGATTCCCGTTGCTGCTGTGCGACAGCTGGAGAGAGATCCGCGACGCCATCAATGAAATACTGCGAGTGAAGAGAAGACCGGAATTTTTTAGAGAATATGACGAAAGAACTGCCGTGTCCTTTTGACGGTGTTACGCTAGAGGAACGGGAGCGCAAAACTGGGACAATTGTCATCATGCAACATTGAACATAATCGAAACATTTTGTCTCTCATTGCATTTAGATTATCGTCAGCGTTCATAAACACTAACTATATATTGAAAAAGAAAATCATGGTGACTTGTACATAGGAAGTTGTAGAAACTGAAACACTAGTTACAAACTGATAAATGCTTTAATGAAAACTCTAACTTGTACGTCAGTTATGAAGCGGACTGTTCAAAGATGACTGTATGAAACTAAATAAAACAAAATGTCACTACCGTAACACACCTTCACTCGTCTTCCTGTTGTGGACGTGAACAGCTCTAAGCATAAGCAATCTTTCTAAACAGGCCGGTCCGGACCTCCATGGAAGTAAAGCAGACTCCAACAACCGTTTCTTCGTCCAGCACAGCTGGTGAGTATTTCCTTTATGCTTGATTGTTGTGTTCATGGGACCGAAAGGGCAAAACCAACGAATTGATGCTACTAACAAGTACTTCCTGTGTAGCCAAACACGTTCCTTCAAGGCCATTAAGAGCTTTTGAGTCACGTCAACATACTCACTAACGTGCCCAACCTGTGGCTGAAAATAGTCCCCAACACTGGGTAATGTTTGCAGTTGCCCAGCCATCATGGAACCTGTTAAAAAATGTCCATTTTCACTAAGAATGACCAAAGATCTTTGAGAGAGATGGATGAAGAATTGTTGGTTTTGGTCTTCCAAGTTTCCTGTAGGTTTCTGATTGAATTTGTGTTAGTGCTGCAGTGTACATTGCATGGATGGTATTAACTGCCATGAGCTTTGCCTGTAAAAAAATAAAAAAATGGTTGAGTACATTGACAACAATCTGCTTCTAGTTTTTGCATTAAGTGAATAGGTTGTACAGAACATTCTGAATTAAACCATTTTTTCTGTCCTCCTCAGTAAATTCAGTCCTCTCAGCTCTGCAGGCCACCACCTCAGCTGCAGTCCAAGTACCCACCTCCACTGCCATGGTTACACAGGCCCCCATCCTCCAGCTGATCACCTCCACTGCTAATGCCGCCTCCACCTTGGCTACTGGCATCACCACACAGAGTCCCACGGGCACCCTGCTGCTGAAGACGGCCCCCGGGAGCAGCATGATGGCGACAGGCCAGCCGCTGCTCATCCAGCTGCCTTTATCGATGGCTAACGGCCAGCCGGGGACGCTGGTCAACATTCCAGTCTCCTCTTTGTCCGCAGCCAACACGCTGAACAAATCCAAAACCACTACTACCGCCACTTTTATACTCAAGCCTGCTCCCGCCATCACCACGGCACCAGTCTCGGCTGCCGCCACCGTCCCAGCGCTCCAGGCCTCCGCCGCCCAGATGTCGACGCAGATCTCTCTTGCCCGTGCTGTCTACCAGGGCGGTGCCGGGGCGATAACTACCCCCAACGCAGGGGTATCCGTGACCACGGCCAGGACGCCAGCTCAGTCCGTCTCTGTAGCAGGAGCCATGTCTTCCGCCTCTTCACCTGCAACGTCTGGGCCGGCGGCGACAGGTTCCACCGCTCCAGGACCGCCACAGGGGACGTCGCTGACATCAAAGACAGGTAGGAGTTCACTTTGATTAAGAGTGTTGTCTTTGTGAGGCTAAGCTGCTGTAAGAAGCTTGTAAAAGGCAAGTTGTCAAACAGACAGACATGAATGGTAGAGTGGGATGTAAAATGTGTCTTACCCTTAAGAGATCCTCGGGTTAGTTTTTTATTTTCAAGACATTTTGGCTGCGTTTGAATGAATCTGGCTCCAATTTGCCAGAAGATATTCAGTTCCTTAACACTAGAACTACCAAGGCAGTAATTTTGACAGTGTAATAACTTTGTTAAAATAAATCATAAATCATTTTGACTGCACGCGTTATCGATATCATGTTTCAGTCCACTATATTTCCCGCGATTGGACAGAGCGCCACCGTTTTATTTACGCTATTCCAACTCTATAAGTAATACATTTCAGCTAATCCAAAGAAAAAAAAACAAAACAAAAACAAAATATTATCCAAAATGTCATCAAAAATAAAAAGCCACAGAGGCTTAAGCCATGCTTCAGAGGCTGGACGATGAGGAGTCTGATGGAGGAGCGATGTCTCTCAGTCCCTGGACAGTTCATCCAGCTCTGAGAGTGATTTTGAAAATGGATTCATTCCCCACTGAAAAAAGAGCCGGCTGGACATCTCCGATCCTGGAACTGGCCTTGTTCCATCGAATAATATTCCAGGTATGTTTCTCCTGATACTTTGTGAGGCAGACTAGCCAGGCTGTTATCAATAATAGTTGTACTTCAAAGTTAAGTTATCCATCTCTAGCCATCTAGGGTAGGCTATACCAAGCAGATTTGCTATCGAGAATGGTTGTCATATTATTTTTCCCCTCACACACCCACCAATCCATTCATTCACTTTCTTTACGTCAGGCACACACCTCCACCGGAACCCATTATTGCGTATAATGTAAGATAGTTTAGTTTTAGATTATCAAATCTTAGGACAAATCTGTTTGTCTTTTCATTATTATTATTATTCTATTGCTATTATTAGTATTATGCTATATTGT
Source organism: Larimichthys crocea (assembly GCF_000972845.2). NCBI lineage: Eukaryota > Metazoa > Chordata > Actinopteri > Sciaenidae > Larimichthys > Larimichthys crocea. The sequence goes on from NC_040020.1 coordinate 9,179,752, forward strand.
CAGGCTAGTAGAAATCATATAGGCTAATATAAGTCCTAATAAGATTGTGATTTCATGAACTAAAAAGTAATTAGTCTGTTCTTTTTTGGCAATAGTGCAAAATCCTGATCCATCATCTGTGCCAAGAGAACTCAGTCCGCCACAAGATGAGGAGGCTGACCCTTTAAACCCACTTTCAGCCGAGAGGCGTGAAATGGCGAAAGACAGTGTGGGTCTATATAAAGTCGGGTAAAGACAGAGGAAGGCAACAGTGCCAAAATGACATCACAGAAGCTGCAGGCCCCACAGAGCACGCCAAGGGCATTATTAAAGATGCCCTCACAGCTTTTCTGTGTTTGGTGGATAATGACATGCTGAAACACATCAGGGGCTGCACCGTGGCTCAGGCCCATCATGTCATGGAGGACAAAACATGGGACATGACAGTTGAAGAGCTAAAAGCCTTCATTGGTCTTATATACATTTGTGGCATGCACGGTGGGAAAGGCATGGATATGGAGAGCTTTTGGTCAGCTGAGTGGGGCAGCACTTTTTTCAAGGAGACCATGTCCCGAAAAAGATTTAAGGAAATCACGCGATTCCTGTGTTTTTAAAAAAAGGCAAACCCGACGCACACGCCTGCGAGACGACAAGTTTGCCCTTATGAGAAATGTTTGGGACAGATTTGTCCAAAACAGCATCGCCTGTTACAACCCGGGTGCCAACATCACTGTGGATGAGCAGCTCTTCACAACAAAGGCAAGCTGCAGCTTCAGCCAGTTTATGGCAAAGAAACCGGGCAACTTCGGAATCAAATTCTGGCTTGCTGTGGATGTGGATACCAAATACATTTTAAACGGTGCACCTTATCTGGGCAAAGACGAGACGAGGTGGCCAGGTCAGCGACTTGGAGACAGTGTGGTGCTGAAAATGGTCAAGCCATACCTGGGGAAGGGAAGGAACGTCACCACAGACAGTTTTTTTATTTCCCTTGAACTGGTCAAGGCACTACAGGCCAAAGAAACCAGCTTCGTTGGCAGTGTGAACAAGAGCAGAAGAGAGCTCCCCCCGTGCGTGAAGGAGCAAAGGCCGCTGTTCAGCACAGAGGTGCTTAAAAGTGGCGATGCAATACTGACCGTGTATCAGAGCAAAATGAGAAATAATGTCTGTATCCTCAGCACTGTCCACACAGCTGTTGGCATCTCAAGTTGCTATAGGAAAACGCCAGAGACGGTACATTATTACAATAAGACCAAGGTAGGAGTAGACGTTCTAGACCAAATGGCAAGGAGGTATTCCGTCAAAGCACCCACCGGTAGATGGCCAGTAGCTGTGTTCTACAACATCCTTGATCTGGCTGCAGATCCTATTCAAGAAGTGCACGTATGAACAAGTTTCGCGGAGGAACTTTATCATGCGACTGGCGATCGAACTTCGCTCCGACCACATGAGCACAAAAACCATGCTGGTGCGAGGGCCAGGACCCGGGCCAGAGCAGCAGCAGATGTAGAAGAGAAAGCAGTGCCAAGTGAGGAGGAACTGCAGAAAAAATAAAACCAAGGGTACATGTGTCCATTGTCACAAGGTGGTGTGTGGTGTGTGCACAGCAAAGGCAGAGATTACCTGTGTGGACTGTGCGGCATGTTTTGTTCACTGAAACTAATCGTTACTTTCTAAAGCAGTTCATTTTCTTGAAGTTTAGCAAATGTTCATGTTTTTTCTTAGCCTGTTTTGTGTATACTGTATTGTGCTGCATATGTGTCCATAAAGTTTTTACAATGTGATAAAATGGATATTGGTAATGTTTTTGTTTATTGTATGTAAATGTTATAGGTCATTGTATGATAAGATTTTATTTTACAAAGGAAATAAGAGTAATAATCAATTAGGCTGGAAAATTAATTTTCCCATTTAATTAAATCTAAATTGTGTGTCCGGATCTTTATTATTACCAAATTATCACGAAATATTCTGCTTCACTCCATATTTGTTGGCATTTATATAATCAAAAACAACATTTTTACTGTGGGGGAAAAAAATCTTTTTGACAGAAAGCTTTCCTCAGACGGAGAGAGGCAGCACCTGTCGAGGCAAACAGAAATTAAAAGCTTCATTGGAAAACTTAAAGAGAAGGTTCAGTATGAGCGCTCAGAATGACTGCTATGGTCGTTCTAGTAGTTATGGAATTCTCGTAGTTCTAGTGTTAAATCACACAAACAAAAACTGAGACATTTGTTCCTAACGACCAAAAATGTCCTATACAAAAAAACATTTTTGATCCAAAACATAAACTAATGCTTCTTGTATGTTCATATTTCATTTTGTGTGTTTGTGTCCAACTTCAAACGGCCAAACTCTGTGTTATTATTTCAAAAAATAAAAAAATGATGAGTAGCAAGAACCAAAATAAAATTGGACTTTGTTTGGTTCTCGTTCAGACTGTGAGGACGGCCCCTTGTCCTCCTTAATGGACTGTGAGGATCCTGCAAATGAGGACTCGGAGGTAGAATCAGACCAGCTGCAGTCCAACTCCGAGTCATCCGAAGACTCATCCGAAGATGAGGGCGGAGAGGAAATGTGGGTAGCGGAATGGACTTCAAAAAATGAGATAGTTTGGTCTCCAACACACGTTGAGACGTGCCGCTCCGTGCCAGCAGCCAGCACCTTGATCCCGGGGCCTACACACTACGCCACCACCCAAATCAGTGACCCGTTCTCCAGCTTTGCGCTCCTGCTGACTGATCAGATCCTGGAGCATATTAAGGCCATGACTAACCTGCATGGGAGACGCTCAATCGCAAACTGGCGAGATGTGGACATGGAGGAGCTGCAGGCATTCGTGGGGTTGCTCATTTTGGCCGGTGTCTACAGGTCAAAGAATGAACCAACCCGCAGCCTCTGGAGTGACAAATCAGGGCGGAGCATTTTCCCGGCTACAATGTCCTTCAAGAGGTTTCAACAGATCAGCCGAGCACTGCGCTTCAACGACGAGCTATCCAAAACCCAAGGCTGTGACGACAAGCTAGCTGACATCCGCAAAGTCTGGGACATGTGGACGAGCCGCCTGCCGATGCTGTTCAACCCGGACAGGGACGTCTGCGTGGGCAAACTGTTCATCCCATTCAAAGGCAGGTGCAGCTTCAGGCAGTACATGCCAAATGTGGGCAGGCAGCCCAAATTTGGAATAAAGATTTGGACAACCTGTGACGTCAACACGTCATACGTCTGGAAACTGCAGGCGTACACGGGAAAAGAAGCTGGCGATTGTGCTGAAGTCAACCAGGGGATGAGTTTGGTCCTGGACATGACAGAGGAGCTCAAGGGGCATGTCGTTACCTGCGACAAATATTTCACCTCCTTCACGCTGGCAGACGAGCTGCTCAGGAGGAATCTGGCCCTGGTTGGTGTGATTCGTAAAGGCAATCCTGAGCTTCCCCGCCATTTGCTCCAGGCAAGAGAGAGAGCGGTCTTCTCCTCCACTTTTGCTTTCACAGAGACCCACACACTGGTCTCTTACATCCAACGACGGGGAAAGAATGTGCTGCTCCTGAGCACGAAACACCACCATCCAGACATCGGTGACGAAAAAAAGGGGAAGCCCGTCATAGTCAAAGATTACAACAGATGCAAAGGAAGCGTCAACAACCTCGATAAGGTACGCACACATTTATTTACTCTTATGTTCTAAAATATATGTAGTTTTTTTTTTTTTTTTATCTAATCATTTATTCATGTCGTCTTGTTTTGTGTTTTTCGGGGGCTCTTGTTAGGCTCTTGACACCTACTCCTGCAGGAGGAAAACAAAGTGTTGGCCACTGGCCCTCTTCTACAGCCTGGTTGACATTTCACTCTATAACGCCTACGTCTTGTGGACATTCGAGCCGTCGTGGCAACCGAATCGGAAACCGTACAAGCAGAGGCTGTACATCGAAGAGGTGGGAGAAACGCTGGTGACCCCACACATCAAGAAGAGAGGGCGCCTTCCCCGCTCGTCGGCCGCCGCGGGAATAGTTGCAAATCTGCGGGACGCAGCTCCCCCTCTCATCGGGAAATGTAAAGGCAGAAAGCGGTGCGACTTCTGCACGGACGCAAAGAGAAGAGCCAGCTGCAGCATCGCCTGCTGCAAATGCGGGAAGGTCATATGCAAAGAACACACTCTGACCGTTTGCAGGCTGTGCTTCACCTGAGCTGGACACATCCACCCTCCATCGCCTCCATTGTCATCTCAGTGTTCATCTTAATATATAAATAAATGTTTTCTGGTTCAAACTTGTCTTTGGTTTTAATTTGTGAGTCGTAAAAATTTAGTGGGGAAAAAAACTCATGATCAAACACTGAAACTGCCTTGTGATCAAACAAAAAAAAAGTATTTTATGGAAATTATTATTATTTAATTAAAAACTGGCCTTTAAAGGGTTAAAACCTCCCAAAATAATATTAATATTTGATACGTATATTTCAGGCTGAAGTAGTTTTAAAAGACCGATTAATATATAATATTTTTACAGCAGTTTTTGGGACATTTTTTTCATTAGGAACAAATGTGTGTTTTTTTTTTTTTAAAGGATCTCTTAAGGGTTTTAAAACTGTGTGTGTTTGTCTCAGCTGACCCCTGATCTGTCTTTATCTTGACATTCATATCAATATTTTTGTTCTGTTTTCAGACAACCAGGCTGCCAGCTCCACTCCCTCCAAAGCAGCCGCTCCAGGAGCACGACCCAAAGGCTCCGTCATCGACCTCACAGAGGACGACGATGACGTACAAGGTAAGACCGAGGTGCGCCTCTTTCATTTCATGAACTGTATTTATACCTCGAGCTGTAGTCTAACTGTTTGTTTACTTCCAGTGACCGGAGTGAAGAACGCCACTGTCGCACCCATCGCTCGTCCTAATCCAGTCATCAGCATTCCCAACAGTAAGACTCACCACCTTCTGTTGATGGTGTTGATGCATGTGTGTGTGTGTGCTACGCTTCATCCTGGCTATTGGGTGTGCAGCATATGTGTAATCTTCGTGTGTGCTCTGTCTTCAGGTGCAGGAGCAAGGTCGTCACCGCAAAGCAATCAGACCTCTCCCAATAATCCTCAGTTGACGGTCCACCACCGCCCGCAACAGGTGAGGATTTAGAACTGCGTTTTACATGTTTTGCACAACTGTAGTTCTGTTATTCTCTGACTTATAGCTGACAGGCTGCCATCAGTCCAGTTGTTTTGCTCACTTATGAAAGTCTTTCTGGACTCACCACATCTGTTTTCTCTTTTACAGGACTCTTCACTGAAATCCCGAACAGTAACCACTAGCAGTACGCCAACCCGGGGCTCCAACATGGCACTACCGCCTCTCCCAACTGCACCTGCCCCTCCGCGCCTACCCCCGGAGGCCGAGCGGTCCTCGCCTCCTCAGCAACCTCAGCTGAAGCTGGTGCCGAGTCAGACCGGCATCGTGCTGTCGTGGTGCGTGGCGGAAACCGATCGGACCTGCGCGGCCGTGGACAGCTATCACCTCTATGCCTTCCATCAAGACAACTCCAACAGTAACGCGGCGCAGCAGCACTGGAAGAAGATCGGGGAGGTGAAGGCTCTTCCTCTGCCTATGGCCTGTACGCTGACCCAGTTCCAGTCTGGCTCCACTTATCATTTTGCAGTCCGAGCCAAAGACATCTACGGGCGCTTCGGCTCCTTCTGTGAACCTCAGTGCACGAACGTCATCAGTTCCACCTCGAGCTGAACAGTTTAAGGAATAGAAACTTTTTTTCTTTTTTTAATTTTTTTTTAATTTGAAAGTTCATGTGTTCCTTGGCGTTCCTGCTTTTTTTGTGTGTTAGGAATTTAAACAGTGCGTTGGACACTCGAACACAGTATGTAAATATCTCTCTGCATAACAACTGGACTTCTGACTGACTTGGAGAACTGAAGCATCAAACCGTTGTTTTTGTTTTTTTGTCAAGTTTTAATGTATGTATTGTATTTTTTGTGACTTAAGCTGTTGTACAAATTTGAATTTTTTTCCCCCCCTCGACCAAGTCAGATATTTATGTTGTTAACTCCTGTTACTGCGACCCCGACGTCCTTTGCTTTACTTGACAGGATTATCAGTGTAAACTCAGAATTGCACAGAAATGTATAAATGTGTGGTAGAAACTGAATGAGAACTTTTGTAAATTTTTGTCTGGCAACCAGACTTTGACAAACATCAATAAACGGTTTTATTAAAGTCTCGCCTCTTAGCTCCCGACAATCTAAAACCTCGAATACAACAGGACCGTTTGTATTTTGACGCTGTGAATGCTTTTATCTCCCTCGCATGGTGATCCAGGTAATTGGGCTGAAACTCGCAGCTGCTGTTCGTATCGGGCAGCCTTTGATCGACCACATTTAGTAGTGACATTAAAGGTTCCCGTGAGAGTCTGCTCGCCCCACGGGTCACACAATCCTACCAATGGTGGCACACTTTAAGTGATCAACAGTTGGTGGGAACGCACAAAGCTCAATCATGGATGTAAACAACACTGGATTTAGATTACGTAAGGAACGGCGGTCAGTGGTTTGGAGAAGCTGAAGTAGAGCTATGCACTGCTGTGGACAGGCTCAACAACAACCTCTTTCTTTGTCTCGGCTCAAAAGAAACTTGATTTGCTAGAGCTCAACGATACACGTTTTAGTCAAGCGGCAACTTCCATGGCCGTAAAATGAAGCCGACTTATGTTTATTTACAATAACTCTCCTTTAACTACAGACCTTAAGAGGACATCATTGTCTACGTAGGTGCATCTCATTTGCTGATTCTAACTACAGGAGGAGAGGAAGCAAGTTGGTCAGCATGAAATCAACCAAACTTGCAGACCGCCACTAAAAACAATTGCCCAGATAGTCAGTGTTGTATTATTGTAAGTACATGGATACTAATTTAATCATAGCAGAGACTTTTGCAGCCAACATTCTACAGTTATATAAGGATGGTCAATGATTTTCATGAATGTGGCTCTACAGAGAAGGTCATGGGGTAACCAGAATCAAAAGAGCTATTCATCTTGGTATCATGAATGTGCACAGCAAATATTACAGGTCCATCACGAACAGGTCAAGCTATAAGGTAGCCCTGATGGTGGCACTGATAGGAAATCAAGGGCGTATTTGTCTGGAGAGCTTGAAGCACAGAAAACTGTTTGGCCTGATGGTCTGAAGTGTTGAACATATTTAAAACATCAGGGGGCATGAGAAACAGGTCAAACCACTCAGGAATACATCTTTTAGAAAAAAAAACCTGAAACCAACCACATAAAACTGAGGGAGAAACTGGATGTCACAGTACCTGGTGTCGAGATTATTGGGGAAGATTGGGTTTAGGGGAACTGGTCTATGGGAGACGAAGCTTGGATCCATGACGGCCGGTCTTTGGGGGTAGGAACCTGGAGTGAAATCACACGCAATCTCAGATACAGAATCCGGACAGACATTCTGAGGTTTTGTGGGGTCTTGGTAGGGGATTGGAGCTGGTAGAAGAAACCAAATGACTCCCAGGGTTGTGTCTAGTTGACTGTAACAGTGACCAGCTATATGAATGAAGGAGCAACCTGTGGCAGGGTTCTGTAGTGGTTGACGGCACAGAGATGTGAAGGTTTATGAGTAGCAAAGAGACATACTTGAATCCAAGGGTGCTGCATCGACCTAAATCCTGTTTGATGACGAGCTAGAAGCTCACTGCCTGATGCCTGATTGCATCCGGCCGAGCTCCAGTGTGTAGTCCCCAAGTGTTTCAAGAAGTCCACCATTGTCCCTGTCCCCCAAAAGACCAAAGCTGTCTGCCTGAACATCTACTACCCACAACCTCCACCATCATGTCAGCAACAGCAACAGAGCTGACTGTGGACTACAAGAAGAAGGACATGCCCCTATCACCATCAATGTGACTATGGCCAGCAACTTCAGGTTCCTTGGGATTCACATGAGGTCCTGACCTGGACTAACCACACCAACAAAGCAAGACAACTGTGTGAGACTCAACGTGGACTCTACTGAAAGTAATGAAAACTACTCAGTACATCATCAGGGCAAAGCTTTCATTAATGTGGGACCTCTACCGAATCACCCCAACCACAAATAGTTCTGGATGGTTCCCCATCACCAGGTTCAGGGACAGCTGCTTGGGAATCCGTCATGCTAAGAGAACGGCTTTGATTCTTTGTATTTGTAGTGACCAGCAGTTCGGAGTATCGAGCCTGACATGTATTTTCGTTTTGCTAGTCATGGATATTTCTTAGCAAACACCATGTTCAGGCGTTAGTTCAAGGTCGTCTTTGAGTGTGAACTAGTGAACTAGGGCTGAAATCCTACACACTGGTACTTTACCCAGAGCTGCTAACAATGCTGTCAGTCACCAGTGAGGGGAGCTCTTGAGCTGAAACCTACTGATATGTTCAGTGACATGATTCATGGTAGGCAGGTCAGTCTGAAGATTTGTTATTGGTGTTGTAGTGAACACCTCAGGTAACTAAATTATTATAGATATTATATATATTATAAAAGCCAGTACTCATATCAGCAAGTATAACAATTCATTGATCTATCGTTATTTAAAAAAGCAATTCAGTTTATGTATTTATTTATGTATTTAAATTGTGCCCAGTACAGATTGGGACATTTTACAGTTGAAAAATCAACCTGTCAAACTGTGGAGTAGCTGCTTCTAGTGCCTCAGTACGGTGTAGATCTGCTCTGTATGGAAAGAGATCATTTCTGTCATTTAGTTCTATGTAAATAAAACTGAACTACTACAAATACATTTATACTAATATATATATCTGCAATATATATATCATCTGTTTTTTTGTCTCTTTCTAATCATTAGGCAGGCACAAATGTTAGAATGAAGTAAAAATTAATAAAAGGAGAAGAAAGACATTTAATTATTATCTGGTAAATATAATTTTATGATGTTTGAAACCATTTGAAACTGTTTTTTTAAAGTGCACATTTACTGACTGTCACTAGGTGGCGCACTTCAGGCTGCACAGTTTTGAACTGCAGCAGATCACTGTCATTCTGATTACCAACAGTTTAACAGCACTGACAATCTTATTTTTTATAATTGCGTGATGTGTTACGTGGACGTTTTACTTTTATTGGCCCTGTGTGTGAACACACATGAGGAATTTGTACAAACACAGTGTTAAAATTAGGATTATACTGGGGTTCAGATGTTTTAACTCTCTCATGCACCTCCTTTATTTGGCCTGTGTTTTACTGATGATGAGATTATTATAAACCAATAGTTCAAGGACAGGAGAGACAGGCCAGGGAAGTGTCATTCGGACAAGAAACATAATGTTCATTCCTGAGCAGAAAACCAAAAAAGGACCCTATCAGTGAGGAGGTGTCTGAGACAGTTCATTTAAAAAAAAATGTATACAAACCAACGGTTAGAGCTCCTCGAGGAGCCTTTTCTCTGTGACCCTCTTTGTGTGTTGCACTGTTAAACGCTCCTTCTTGTACAAGAATAATAAATTCAACTTAAACTTTGACACTTTGAATCCAGTCCTCTTTATTCAAGGGTTTTTCTTTAAAAATTCCCGTAACACAGAGGTATGAACGTGCAGTTAAAAACAAGGAGCTCAGCAGGTAAACATGAACATTAAACGTGTGTTTCTGATTTCTTGTTTAGTGTTTCCTGTTTTATTTTGTGATTCCACTCGTGTCTGTAACTTTACTTCCTGCCATTGTTGTTTTTCCCGCCAGGTTTTAATTGTTTGTTGCAGCCTGATCAGTCTCACCTGTGTCTGTCCCTCAGTCCCGTGTCTGTCCCTCAGTCTGTCCCTCAGTCCTGTGTCTGTCCCTGCTCTGGTCTTTGTTATTTCTGGATTTTTGTTGTTTGGATTCATCTTGGACTGTTGGACTGTTGGACTCCTCAGCTGCCTCAGTAAGTTACTGACATCTCATTTTATTCACTTCACTGTCACGTCTGAAATAAACAGTGACAAAACAGTGACAAAACTAAGTACAGATAAATAAATAAATACATAAATAACTAAATGTGTAGACAGACAGTAGCGCTAGAAGTGCAAACTATGATAAAATAAATGTGTTGCTTAATGTACATGAGGTAGGTGGATATGATACAGTCAATTTTAAAAATGCAGTCTGATCATCTTTTTATCATTTCATGACAGATCTACCTTTTCAATCAGAATCACTGTAATTGTCCAGGTGTGCGCACACACACACACGAGGAATCTGACTCTGGTTACACTTTGCTGAGAACAAACAGATGTAAACACAAAAACAGAACGTGACAGGTGAACGAAGACATAAACATAAAAACTATCTACATAAATATAAATACGTGTCTCCATGTGGAAACAAGGACATTTTTACACTGAATGCAGAGTGAGCAGGTTATAGACATGAGGTAGATATTTGGTATATACAGTATGAGTAGTGATTTATAATTTACAGCTCTTGTTCAGGTGTTACTGACATTTAGAGTCTGATGTTTTTTATCCCCCCGTCTTATAAATATTTGTACCTCTTATTCTTTAATTTGTAACATTTTAGAGCTCAAACACTTTTTCGTTTCTCTCTGTGCCTCTGTCTTTGTTCAGTTTTTTACTTCTTTTATTCCCGTCGTCACAGACGTGTTGCTCTTCTGTTCTCCCGCTTCGTGTCGCTCCGTGAGCTCGGTGCAACAACAGAGGGAGCCATTGCTTCTTTATGGAAACATTTTCTTGACAATTGTTGCAGCAGCCTTCCTTTTACTGTAGCATCTATCTAATTCACAGTCCCACAGAGGGACCCACCTCCACATCTCTCTCTCTCTCTCTCTCTCTCTCTCTCTCTCTCTCTCTTTAGAGGAGGGGGAGGAGAGCGAGTGTTTGCAGTTGGAGTTGTGCTCTGCACTCTGTGCCAGCCAGAGGTGTGTTTGTTTCGGCTCCGCTCTCTGTATCTCTGAGCAGCAGCATTCAGCATGCAGCCGGCCTGAGTGCCACGTCTTGACAGCTGTGTTGGTGTTACAGCTCATCTGAAGGGGAGAGGTGGCATCTTTCTTTGAGGAGGACAGAAGATTTAAAAAAAAGAAAAGAAAGAAAGAAGACTGATCAGTTTGCAGAGAGAAGAGGGGGAGATCACTGACAGCCCCCCTCTTCTCGCCTCACTAAACACAGCAAACACGGAAGGCTTTGGAGTATTCAATTTTTTCTTTCGTTTTATATTTTTCTTATTCCTCATCGCGGTGCTGGGAGGTGCTTCATCTTTTCATATAGTCTCTCTCTCCGTCATCTGCCTCCTCATCTATTTCTCCATCTACCTGGTGTATAATTTTCTTTATTTATGAGTGAGAGAAAAGATAAAGGAAGGAGGAGTTTTTAATTTTTTTTGGTGTCCTTTCTTTCCTCCTCTCTTCTCCACTCTTCCCTCCCATACCTGTCAGTCCCTCCTCCTTTTTTCATCACTTCATCATCCCCTCCTCCTCCTCCTCCATCCTCATCCTCGCCTCTTCTCTCTGTCTCTTAAACTCTGATGTTAAATGAACTTGGATGAAGACAACTTAAAAAAAACAAACTCCTCATGAATGACTCTTTTTTTTTTTTTTTTTTTTCTTCCCTCCACACCCATTTTCTTTGCATCACACTCTTGCGGGATTCTTAAATGTTACTCTAGGTAGGTTAACTATCGTTTAGTGTCTGTCTATCTATCTGTCTGTCTGTGTGTATTTGTGTGTGCTTTACGTATACATAAAACACACATTGACACACACATGCACACTCGCTACACTTAAACTAAAAGAAGGACGGCGTTCAGTCGATGTTCGGTCTGCTCTCGCTCCTCCTCATCTGTTCTGCTCATCCATTTTTTAATCGTCGTCTTTGACAAATCTTTCTTTATGTGTCCTCTCTCTCTCTTTCGTGCCATGTCTCCTTTTGTTTTGCAACCTGTTGTGAAGAAACGAGGGAGGAAAAATTAAGTTTTCGGTCTCTGGACTGGAGAATGAAATCCAATTTCTTTGACGATAATCTGGCCAAAACTCGTGGGGGATGTTTAGTGAATGATATTCTCTTCATGTGTCGAGCTGCGTTCAAAGTTGGGAGCTAATGGCCATCTCGAGTCATTAGGAGTGTATCCCATTTCATGCTTGATTTGTGCTCATCCTCATTCAGCCACTCCATCAGCAGCCATTTACTGCCTACACACACACACACACACACACACACACACACACACACACACCTTAAGACCTAAAAACACTCCTTAGCATCATCAAAACATTTCTTTATCTTCAGTTCTTCCTCCTCCACCTGTCTCCATCCCCCCGTCCTCTCTCAGGCAGAAGCGAGGGTGGATGTCGGGTTAAGTGGGTGATGCCTCGCAGTGGATTCGAGGTGTGCAGCTCGTAGACGGACAGACTGATGGACAGATTACTGAATATCCCACCTCACTCCAAACACATCACTCCTCCTCCTCCAACAACTCTGTCACATTTCTTTTCTTTACGTTGTGTTTGATGCTTCGTCTCGACCGCCACACCTTTTTGAAGAAAGCGTCACCGCTGCTAGACTGTTAAGTTTTTATCCTGTAGATACGTGGACGTCTACCTGAAATAGACGGTAGTAGCGTGTAGGCCCACACCAGTCCTAGTCTCCCCCCTCCTCTCTTATGGACCGACACAGCGTCTTAATAAACTGAGAGTGGGATGTCACCATGAAGGAACATGAAGGACCGCCACTCGTTCTGCTCTGTCTTTGCTTTTGTGTCTCAACTCTGCTCCTCTGTAAAAACATCTCCACTACAGTCTATAAATTATGTGTTACAGAAAAGAGTTAATTAGGTGAGTAGTGAATTAATACGGCACCCACTTCCCTCCGAGTGTGTGCACATGCATGAAGGTGTGCGTGCATCCGAATGTGTGCATGTGAACTGGATTCTGCATGAACTTTGATCAGCAGGTTTTTTTGTTTTTTAGACGCCGCTCGTCCCGTCAAACCTCTCCTCACCCCGCTGTGACTAATTGGTTTGTTTATCAGGCCGTGGCTTTGATCGTTATCCAGCTTCTGTTTATCGCATCTTCCAAGAATTTCACGCACTGTCAACGTCTCTCTGAGCAAACGGTGAAATTCAAATCATCGCTCCACTCTCTCTCCATTAGTCCAGCTCAGTGTGCAGGTGCATGCATTCATTTCTCACTCTCCCTGTTGTGCATTTTAGTTGGTTGAGGTTTGTTAACCAATGCTATGCTGACCCGCTCCTCCTCCTCCTCCTCCTCCTCCTCCTCCTTCATTACATCTCTAGTTGTTTCCTGCTCGATGGATCTGCAACAGATCTCTGAAAATGAATCACTGATCAAATGTGACTCATGCACCAGGTTTACTGTATCAGGCTCTCCAGCATGACCTTAAGGAGCACACAGTGTACACTATATATATGACATACGAGGCCGTATGTCTCAGAGTGCATCATATATTGCCTAAGTGATCCAACGCTGTTAGACGACAACAATCACGTGTCAGATTGTAACTTATTTTTATCCTGAACATGACGCCGTGCAGACAAAACAAACTGAACTCACTTTTATTTGTTGACCCCAGTGTTGTAGAACTCGAGATCGGTCACTCTTTAAAAGGTCTCGGAATCGAAACCATTTTTACTCACACGACTGTGGTGATATCACAGCGTTATCCACGAATCACGTAATAATGTCTAAGCTGTCCCACCGAGGCTTCATAATAAACCAAAGAGGCGATCATTAATTAGTCGTCTGTGAGTAGAAAACACTAAAATAAGGAGAATTAAGTCAAATCAATCAATCTGTGCGTTGTCTGTCTGTGAGCGGAGGTCAAACTTCAACCGCCAAACAACAAACGGCAAAAAAACTGGCAGAATTTTACTGTTAAAACTTATTTCCTAATATTACGGTAAAAGGATTTTAGTACTGCTGATTTGGCGTTTTGCCACATAACTGACGTGAAAATGCAGCATTCATGCCAAAGGCTTTCCATGAAATGTCTGTTTTACTATTTACAATAAATACAATAAACGTTTTACGGTCTTTTACTGTCACCGTAAAATCAACAGACCCTTTTTTACCGCACACTTTAAAATTGCCAGAATTTACCGTAACAAATACAGTATATCTTTTTCCAAATATTACGGTAAAAGAATGTTTTTACTGATGTTTTCACGTTCAAGGTTGACATTTTTTCCCATATCAAACACTGTTTTGCCCTATATCTGACATGAAATTACCGTATAAATAAAGGATTTAACAAAAAATATTTTACGGTGTTTTACCGTACAATTAAGCCCAAATCTAAAATACTTTATCCTCTATAAATTCCCTTAAGATGCCGTATAAAGTTTTTTGAAATATGACAGTTTTACTGTAAAACACACTCATATTTTATGACACATTTTACGATCTTTTGCTGTCATGGTTTGGCTTTTTTTTTTTACCATAAGATCTACATTTGAGTTGGCCAAAGAGTTCATCTGTAAAAACACAGTGTGAATCCTGAAAGACGCCGACTGCGAAGGCTGCGAGGCGTCACCCAAAGAGATTTGGCTACATATTAAGTGACTATATGCTGCCTGGTCTTGGTCTTGACTACAACACTGGTTGACCCATAAAAAGCTGATGAGTCCAGTCGGTACCGTCTACAAACATCTTCAGATTTCTTTGCTCATGTTCAGACTTTAACTCGGCAGCTTCCTCTTTGAGTTTCCTCTGTTAGCAGTGGAAGAACTTTCTGCCCTGAAAGTTTCAAGTTGATTTTTAAGCGAGCGTCTCCAAACCCAAACACTGTAAATGATTCAGGACATCTTTCAGAAGAACGGTGGGACGTTGGCGCGCTGCGAGCACACACTAGTTTAAATATAAAGGCTTTAAAGGGCACGCTCACCTCTTGGGTTTCGGTCTAATGAAGGATTCATGTTGAACAGAGGAAGTCATTAAGACTGTTTAGAGCGCTGAGGTCTTCAGTTTGGTCGAGTTCACGTCAGGACGAACAAACAGATACGACGCACACCTCATTCATCAAGACGTTGATAGCAAACAAACAGCCTGACTGAAGTTTCTTTAAGGACTCTGTGTGATCGTCATTCTAATGTTACTATGACAGTCGGAGATGATTCGACGTTGAAAGATGATTTCTGTAAATAAAATTTGTCGGATGAATAATTCATCACGCTGCCAGACGGGATTAAAATTCTGCACATGCAGATTTTCCTCTGACGATTTTCCTCAGGCTAAACGTATCTACAGATCTGACTTCCTCAAAACACAGATAAACACACACACGCAGATTTATCTCTGTGATACGCACACTCAAATATTAGACAGAACATCATGTGCACTGTGCGACGTTATCTTCTTGATTTAATCATCTGTTTAACGTGAAGTCGACAAATGTTTTTCAGCTGATTATCATAGAAAATATTCACCTGAGATTCATTCAGGCTCAAGTAATTATCAAAATATTGTGGATTTAATGATTTCTCCATCAGAGTTTACAGCCATACAGAAGTTACAAAGAGTTGTTTACTCACTTTATATGAATAAAGGTGCAGCTCTGGATTAAACATGATACTCGTGCACGGATGTTTGTATGACGTCCTTGCTCGTCGGTCTTTGGCATAAATTTAAACTCGCGTCAATGATGAAAACTGTTTTTTATTTGTAGGTCACTCCAGATTTAAACCCTCTCAAACAAAGATGAGTGAAAACCTTCAGACATCAGGCAAAGAAATGAAATATTAAACACATTCAGTCAGCTAGTACAGAAGTAATAACTTTATTTATGTAGAACTTTGTGTACACACACACACAAACATCCATAATAACCAGGCGAAGATGTATTTTATCTCATCGATGCATCAATCGGACTAAAAGCCGATTAATCCATGAAGCCGCTGAGCTGCAGCACGTGCTCAGATGCATCCAGAGATATTGAAGAGTATAACGCATCGCGTCTCTGGGGCAGCGTTCGTAGTTTGAGGATAGAAACAGAAGCTCACAGTGATATTACCAGGCAACAACAACAACACGTTGAGATTGCAGTGAAAGGGGGCATGTAGACTGAGTTAAGCCTCGACCTCAGAGGCAGTTGACTTGCGTACACATTCAGCCTTCACCCAACAACAACATCCATCCACAGCCATACTCTGCCGTCTGACTCCGTCCTCCTCTTCTTCTTCTTCTTCTTCCCTCTTCAGACTGAGAGCGGGCCGCAAACCGACGATCATGACTGGCTAAAGCGAGAGAAGGCAAGGAGGTGAAAGAAAGCCAAAGAAGAAGGAAGGGGAGGAAGAAGAAGAAGAAAAGGAGGAGGAGGAAGAGGAGTACACACACACACACACACAAACACACACTGCTGCTGCTCATCTTCTCATCTCCACGGCAACTGTGTTCACACACTTGCAGACTTGTGGGAGGAGACCTCTGCGAGCTGCAGCGCCGGCGTTGGAGGAAGGGGAACGAGAATCGGATGAGAGAGCGTCTTCATCGCTCGCCATCTTCTCACCTTTTTACTTTTCTTTCCATGAGTTCACGCCGACAGTTTGAGTTGCTCAACTTTTCCAGAAAACATTGAGTCCAGGTCGGATCTGCAGCTTTCTGCAGGTTTAATGTGTAAAATCACAGTTTGAAAAAGCGAGACGCCGCCCTGCTCAGAACACACTCTTCAAGTTTGCACTAATTAAATGATTTAAAGCTAATTATTGTACATTCTGTACATATTGTTCCACCTTAAACGTCCCGCCCTCCGCCCTCATCCAACCCAACGAAGAACCCAACCTCCCCCCCTGCCCACCACCACCTCAGTCTTCAGACTTCATCTGTCTACCATCCCTTCATCCGAGGCTATGAGAGGAGGAGTCGAATCCCAGATCACTCCATCATGCCAGTTCTGAAGAGCAGAGAGGAGATCCGGGCTGGCAATGTTCAAGGTAGGCCACAGAGTCCAGAGTGTTTGTGTGTTTGTGTGTTTGTGTGTGTTATTTCCATTACTGATGAATCTATTGACTGTTTGATTGATTAATCGGATCTATAAATCTCAGAAAAACAAAGTGAGGCTTTCAATCTACTTGTTGTGTCTCACCAACCAAAGTAACTTAAACTGAAGAGGCAGAACATTTCTCCATGTAGAAAACATTCAAATCGTGCATGCAGAACACACAACACACACTACTCACAAAGAACTAAACGTTCTGCTTCAATGACAGTTGTCGAGTGTCACTAAGCGTCATCAGCAGGTCGGAGTAAGTCGACTTGTGAACAGCGTGAGATGTTTAGTCGAGCTGTGATCGACGGTCCAGGTCACATGACAAGTTACTGAGACGTTGACATGTTTGGTTGTGGTGTACACACGACTGTAATTCTAATTAAAAGTCCTACTTTCACGATTTATCACTGTAGCAGGAACTTTTTACATTTTCCATAAATTTCTCCTGAAAGTTGAATAACCTGAACTTTCCGTGAGCTGTGTGTATACCCAGAATGCATAGCTTCTCTCCGCTTCAGAAGCGTTTATCCCTCCAGACTTTGTTTACCTGCTCAGGTTTGGTCATTTCCCTGGTTTGTTTGCACGGGTTGTTTTATTTTGAAAATCCACTGGATTCTCTGTTTCTGTGTCTGGCTTCCTGTCAGCTCGAGGTTCTCTGTGATAAACTGACGCGGGCTGCTCGCGGCGTCGCGTTGAATTCTACATGGAGCCGAGTGCAGGCCCGCTTTTGGGACGCTCCTGAACCGGACCACGGGGGATCCGGCGGGATTTGAAACATTGACTTTGAACAGCAGCGTGTCGCTGCGGTGACCCACCATCCATAAAAATGATTCTACGTTTGAGTGTTCCTGTTTCCTCTAAACTCAACAAATATCTGGAATACTGGAACACATAAGTTTGTTTTGCAACATTTTAAATCTTGTAATTGTATTTTATCTTCTCTAACATCATCAACGCTCTGCGTCTCATCTGTGTTTGGATGATTTCTGCTGCAGTCCAAACTGTTAATGACGATAAAATGATCTATCTGCGACTCTCGAGTCGCCGTCACCGACATCGACATCGTACAGCCCAGTGATCCAGATGTGTCAGCACAAATTACAGAATATCGTGTTTTCCGGCGTGAAACATCTGCAGACGTGTTTCCGCCTCCGCTGATATTTTACATGAAATGAACTCCTGCGGTTGAACTGGGGTGAAAGTAAAACGCTCGTTAAGTTGATTAATAAATGTGCACACGTCATCGTCGTTAAACGTGTGGAAGCCTGCGGGGGAAGGACGAGAGGAAGAGGGAGAAACGTTTGCCGTGCAAAAGACAAACTGTGTCTTCTTCTGAGCTCCAGCGTGGAGATAACGAGGCAGCGGCTTCAATGAGCCCATCAGAACGCAGAGCTGTGCTGCTTCACAAGGGAAAACAGGTCTAGACAACAGTAACCGTACAAAGCCGGCGAAGCTTTTACTGCTGCCGCTCAGGAGCTCGACTGATGGAGAGTTAACACGAGCGTGGAACTTTCAGACGAGCTGAAACTGTTTGGAAAAATCCTGCGTCCGGCTGCCAGTGGAGCCGGTCCAGGATCCTCCGTCTCTTGGTGGCATCGCGGATTAGATTCTTGGCTGTGAAGCTTTTGGGTTTTGAGACTAGTTAATGCTCAGGAATCTTAAGCGTTCCCACATTTGCATTCCCTGACTCACCATCTGATGTAACTATCTAATTATGATGTTGAAGCGTGACTTGGAGGAGGAGGTGTGTGACAGCTGGTTGTGTCCCTCCCTCTCACAACACAACAGGCCTACTGTATCAGCTCTGCTGCACACACACACACACACACACACACACACACACACACACACGCCTCATTTCAATCAAAACTTCATCTCCTCCTTCAACAGTCGGGCACTGGCTGCCTGCAGGCTGCAAATGGCCGCATGTGAACTGTGTTTCTAGGGCAGATCTTACACGAGAGGGCGAGCGATGGGTTAAGGCGTGGCAGACAGATCCAGGCGGTAAATCCAGAGGGAGATTCACTGACAGTGGATGAAGGAGGCAGCTCTGTAGACAGATGTAGCTCTCGGTGCGTAAGCAACAAGGCCTGGGAGAGGATGGGCGTGTTGTCGCGGCGTCGTGATGCTGCATGTCTTCGGAGAGAGCGGGGTTGGGTGGAGAGGGGATTACCGGATCCGAGCTCTTGTCAGGCGGGCGGCACGGTCTCTTGTTTTGATCAGCGGACCGTGAACAGAGTGAAGTGTCATGAATATCTGGGTGTTTTTTTGGAGATGTTGACAGCCGGCTGAGTCAGTTTTGGATGCGAGCCTCGTGTGAGCAGCTTTACAAATGTTGATTGAGTCGTTGAAGGATTGCAGGTGCCGAGCAGCCTGGTGTTTACTGCTCACTCAGAGAGAGAGAGAGCGAGGACAGCAGTTACACAACGCCTCAGAAATATCTGTCATACATACATTCTCAGATTTTCTCAGCACAATAAAGAAAATCTGATCCACTGAGCCGAAGCTGACGCAGTCTAAAGGCTCGAGGCGAAGGGCACGAGGTCGCTCATGTGACCTTTTCTTTTATACTCATGACGTGTCCAGATTCAGGAGCACCTTCCTTCACGGTGCATCTTTACAGAAGCATCTGCAGGGTTAGGGATGTTGTTAGCTACGAGTTCAGGTCACCCTCTGGTTCCTGAGCCAAATCCCGACAAACTGAGCTGCCTGTCAGTTCAACAGCATCACAAACTACAGCCTCCAAGAGCGAAACTGTGGCCTCTGTTTTGGTCTGTTGCCCTCTAGACTTTAACTTGTTCAGATTTGCTCATCTTTCATTGGTTTTGTCTGTTTTTTCTGCACAGGGTGTTTTATTTTGAAAACTGACCGGATTCTAATTAATTAGTCTGAATGAACGGTGGCGCAGTTCCTCAAACGTCCACTTGAGGAGTGAGTCAGTCTCCATAAGTCCCCATGTTAGACGTCAGAAATAAACATGTTCAGAGCAGGTGACCATGTTTGACATTTCTGCTTACTGTCACAGCTACAGCATCATCAATAATTCAAACAGGCCCTCGTTAACTAACACTTCCACATCCAGCCGACATGTTTCCCCATCGTAAACCGTGCCCGGTGTTTGCGTGTGATTCGGAGGATTCCTCGGGTCGTCTTCATGTTCGACATCTCTCCAAAGCTGAACACGCCGAAAACATATCGCAGCAGCAAATCAGCAGCTGTCTCACTCACACACACCTCGGTGTCCAGAGGGGCTTTGGAAACACAGGAAGAAGCCAGCGTGGAGGTGACCTTTGCAACCAATAAAAGAAAATCCTCAGAGGTTTAAAACACTTTGTTACATCTGCAGCAAATTTAGTGAAAGATGAAGTGTCGCCTCTGAAATAACACAATCTGAACTGGATTAAGACCCAGGCTGTGGAGTGAAGCCACAAACTGCAGTTCCTCTAACGTCCACCTGAGGCAGGCTCCAGAAGTGAGTCAGTCTCCATAAGTCCCCATGTCCAAATGTCCAACTTCACAGCAGAAATAAACATGTTTACAGCCTGGTACAAAAAACAGTTTTGGTCTCTGTAGCTAATTTCCCCGTTCATGACAACTGTACTGAGGGTGAATTTATATACAACTCACCTGTTCACATTATATTAAGGCTTAAAGTTATGCAGGGTTAAGAGCGTGGACGCTTTGATTGACAGGTTACAGATGGCTTGTTTGAGAACCGACATGGCCTCCTGTGTGTGACGTCAAGCATACGCCTCCATCCTTTATACTGTCAGTGGTTGCAACCAAGAGTCTGATGTTAAACTGTTTTTCAGTCAGTAAACGGCGACATCGTCCATATTTTGGATGGTTTGTTGTCGTGTCGTGTCAGATGGAGGATGGGCAGTACGTTTCTGTTTATGTAGCACACTCTGAATTATGTTGAACTGGTCGTCCAGACAGACAGACGGCGTTTCATAAACTGCAGTGTAAGTACCGTCTCGTTTGTGTTACCTCTCCTCGTCTGTAGTCATGTGTGACTGTGAGAGGAGGCAGAGCTAAGAATAGAGAGAAGGGGCCCGACGCTGCGATGCCGCCTCTACCCAAACTTGCTTGTTGTCGGTGTGTCGACAGGTTTTCACTGATGCGTGTGCGTGCAGGCTCTGCTTAAACCCAACGCATCGTGAACCGAAGCTACGTCATTCGAGACCCGTCTGTCACCCCGTGCATGTTCAGTAATAACATGATCAGAACGACACGTGCACAGATTTATTAGAAACTGTCACTTTTCATGTCACGCCAAAGGCAGGCTTTGTGACGCTCGTCAGGAGAGTCAGAGAATATCTATTTTTCATATCGTGTCTCCGACGGATGGAAGAGAGTGACAGAACAAAAACACGAGATCCACGAGCTGAGAAACGGGTCGAGGTGTGTTGTGGAGATGAGAGCAGCCGACGGAGGGTTTGAGAGCTGAACGATTGAACTGAGTAATATTTGATGACGCCGTCCTCAAAGGAGGCGCTCGAGAAACAGACGTCAGGACTCGTGGAGGAAATCGTGTCACAGCTTCACTAAGAGGAGATGATGAGACGATAATTATGTTTTCAAAGACGGAGAAACACAAAATGTTTGATTCAATCAGGACGAGAGATCCTGACCGGTTCAGATCTCGTTAATTCGTTTGTGTAACCCGTCGAACAACCTGTTGGAAGTCCAGGTAGTTTCTGTGCTCGCTCTGTTTTTGTTGTTTCACAACCTTTTAGCGGCGCTGACAGCTCCACTGACTGTTAACCTGCTCCAGGTGTCAGTGAATCGTCTGCGTTTGACCTTCTGTGGGGGCAACTTGTCAATTCATTAGCGGTGACTCGAGACTCCGGTTTGGAGAGTCGACATCTGCACACACAGACTCAAACATGAAGCATCAACACAAGCTCTGCAGGGAAGCTGCACTTTATTTATTTATTTATTTTTCCACCCTAAGCGGGTGATCAGTGGCGAGGCCGAAAGGTAGAGCGAAGCTCTCAGGGGGGTGAATTGGAAGGTGAAGGCAGAGGAGGAGGACATGTGTCCGGGGCTCTGCTGACACATTTAGGTCTAAGTGGAGGAGAGTGTGTCGGCTTACATCACTCTGATTTATTTGTGTTGAATCAGGTCTCTGTGATTAGATCCTGAAATAAATGTTCCAGGTTCATGTCGGACGAAGAGCTGAGACGATTAGAAAATTAATTTGGATCGTTCTCTAAGCAGATCGTTGCTCGTTGTTCTGTTTCGACATCTTTGTAAATTAAATATTTTTGTTTTTGTCTCAACTTATTTAATCACAGTCAAACATATCGTCTGCTGTTGTGGTTAATACACACAGGAGTACGTTTAACCAGGGTTGCAAAAGTTTCAAGTTTTCCATGGGAATTAACAGGAATAAACCGGGAATTTACAAAATCGAAAGTCGACCTTTAACAGTGAACTTAAATATATTTTAGCATCATCTTGACCAGATTTCATGCAGGTCCACTTGAATATCTGCTGTTCCTCAGTCACATGCACATAGCACACTGCTTACTGCAGGGCTACTGAGGCCACGCCCCCTACCTGCACAGGTGATTTCTGTACCTGGACCACACGTTAGAGCCCAGAGCACACAGAGACTGTTGAAGACACATGTGAGCTGGTGGACTACAGAATATTGTTCAATAAAATAATTCAAACTTTAAGTTCTACTTACAAACAGATGTTTATATTTGTGTTTGGATGTGATAGAGTTTGATTAAGTTATTCCCAATATACCGTTAATTTCTATTAATTTCCATGGAGGTTCTGATTTGGAATATTTCAAAAACTTTCCATGGAAGGTTTCCAGAAAGTTTCTGGATAATTCTTTCCAAATACATTAAATTTGTTGGAAAATAGTTGCTGAAAACACGTGAAAAGACTTGAACGATATATCACTGGCAGAGGAGGCTGCATAATGTTTTTGTAGTTCTTCGTATTCGTTAAATTCTAACTGATGCGAATAAAACAGAAAATATTAAATATTAAAGTCAATGTAAAGGTAATTTTGTTCTAAACGCATTAAATATGTTGCTGAAAACACGTGAGAAGACTTTGAACCATATGTCACTGAAATATGGAGTTAGAGGTTCAAACAGTTTTCAGGATTTTTGTGGGCGGATGATTTTGACACCTGATTTCATAAAGTTGTCGATATTTTTAATCATTCAAATTTTGAATTCATCTCAGCTCAGAGTGTTTTTAAAGTCAGTCATGTCATTTTCTGAACTCTTCAGCACATTCAGAGGACACGCTCCCACAGTCCTGGAGCTGGGAATTCATTTTTACCTGATTGTGACACCTGATTTCTTAAAGTTGTCGATATTTTTAATCATTCAAATTTGGCTGGGTGGTTAATAACACTTTCTTCTTGCTTAACACAGACTTTAAGTTAGACATATGTGCAGAATTACATAATTAAGTGAAAATAACATTGTTTAATTCACAATAACTGCAAACGGTCCATCATGACATTCACTAAATCCCACCTTTACACCACAACAAGAACTACAAACAACAGCAATAAGTTACTGTAACTAATCATAATAACGTCCATGGCGTACCCCGCCTCTCGCCCAACGTCAGCTGGGATTGGCTCCGTGACCCTGATAAAGAAGCAGTTATAGAAAATCGATGGATGATGAGTTTTGATTGACGGGTATATTTCTCTCCTCTGAATGTTTCAGGGATGTATTTTCACTCACGGAGCTCGAGAATTATTATTAGCTGAGCTCAATAATTATGCCGACCTCTGAAGAGTTTCATGTCGAGGATGTAATCAGTGTCTCAGGTTATCAGTGACGAATCTTCAGACTTATTTTTAAATCTAAGTCGAGGCTGTTGGAGGAGAATCAGCAGATCCACTTAAATTTAAAAATCAGGCCATGATTCACCGCTCATATAATCCTGTGACGATAATTAATTAGATGGTCAGCGGAGCAGCTGCTGTGTAAAGACGTCGGTCCAGGCCAGATGAACAATGAATGCTCAGTTTTCTTTACATGAAGACAGAACACAGAAATCAGCACCAGGTCCAAAGTTCAAGCTCAGTCATGCCGTAGCCGAGCTGTGCACAGAACGGGTCGGTAAAGTGGAACAAAAATAGAAAGGTGTGGTAATTATTAATAATTAATGCTCAGCCAGACACATTACTCGTCACACCTTTTTAAACAGCTATGAAGAACATAATGGTTCCTCATGAGACAGGAGAGCAAACCAGGTTCTCCAAGAAGGAAAGTGACGGAGAGTTAAAGCCAGGACACTTGAACCGGGTCACCGTGTTTTCTGTACATAATGATACATGCTGTAGTTTTATGTTGTCACACAGTGATGCACAAATACTGATGAAGATCTTCAGCTCAGTGCCGAACACGAACCACGACAACTTAAAGCAGCATCAGGAAATCAAAACCTGAAGATCTGCTGAGATGCTGAAGTCAGTCCGAGTCTTCGTGCATCGACGCAGCCTCGTCAGCTGGAGCCAATCAGGGAGCACACAGCTACATTTTCAGACACACAAACATGAAGTTTACACGTCTATCCCGGGTCTGTTTGTGTTTCATAGCTCAGGTTAACGTCGTCGTCACAGATAAAACATTAGTGGCATCTTTGCGGTGTCGTTGCCGATTGCATCCCCCTCGCCTCACCCTCCTGTTCCAAGCATGAAGGAAACTAAGGATGCAAAATGCACAGCGAGTCTAGTTTGTCTGTTTTGGGCTGCTGTAGAAATATGACGGGTCAACATAACAAGTTATGAAGATTATCTTTGTCTCCTTTGTCTGTTAGTACCTTACCTGTCGGGAAGTATTTATGTTTCCTGGATGCACCTGTAGATGAATGTCCACCTGTGAAACCTGCAACACAACCGTCTTACCGTGCCGATATCGATTCATGATCACACAATAAAATCACTGAAACAGCTCTGACAGTAACATCTTGGTTCTGCATGGTTCTGTGATTTCTACATATTTCTGTTGGACACTTTGTTTGGTGTCATCAAAGATGTGATATTTATGCGTGCATGAACACTCGGACACAAAAACTCCAAAGAAAACAGATGAAGCACATTTAAAGCCCAACGCGTACGACGTGCCCCCGAGGGGTTTGTGGTGACTGAAATGTCATTTGAATCGTTTAAACTTGCTCTAAGACTCATCGGGAATGTGCTTTCTTTAATATTTATCATCAGTCTGTAACACTTGAATAAATCCACAGCCGGGCGCAGAGGGCTCGCCTGCAGGCAGTGCATCCACAGGTGCCGGCAGAGGTGCGAGGACGCCTCGTGGGGAGGCTGCAAAGGTCTCCAGCCTGTGCGAGGCCTCGGGTAATTAAGAGGAATTATAAAACAGACTTAATGGATTGTCGGTCTTTTTCATTAGGAGTCTCTTGAGTCTTTGGCGCCATAGGCTCGCTGTGAAAACCTCTCTAGAGAGACAGAGAGAGAGAGAGACAGATAGAGAGAGAGAGACTCTGAGTTTTTCCACCAGTGAAGCAGCAGAGAGAAAATTGGCTTGTAGAAAACGGCGGCGTGGCGTCTCAGCTGTGCAGAAAGGCCGGTGAAAGAAACACATTACAGACTGGAGGCTGAAAGGGAGCGAGCGGCCGGCTCTTTATAGACTGTGCTGCCTCAAATAAAAAGAGGTAACATGTTGCACTGGACTGAGTTATAACACCCTTTAGAAAAGAAACCAGCTGGCGTGTGACACCCTGTACACACTGTAGAGGCACGCCATCGCTCGGCTATGAAATCATGTCGAAGCTTCTGAGGCTGTGAAGACCTCCTCGCCTCCACGCAAACAGGGAGACGTCACTTTCTCTGCTAAATTAAGTCCAGAGCAGGCGAATGTAACCTCTGTGGAATAAATGGCTTCAATGAGGTAATGAAGACTTCAGGGAATAGATGGCTCCTGCTTCAACCTCTCAGTGCCGCTAAGTGTGTGTGTGTGTGTGTGTGTGGTCTCTATGTGGGTCAGTTTATTTGCCTGTGCTGATGTCTGTTGTGTTATTTAAAGAGCCTCAACGCGACAGTCGAGATCTGTCTCGTTATAAGTGCAATTAGCAGAGAGAGGATTCTTGACCAGAGTAAAGTGCGCTTAATGAAACACCGAAGACTCTCGGAGAGTCCTAGAAGACGACGCGAGGTGACACGCGATTCGATTCGAGTTCAGGAATAGTGAACACGAACACGTTCAGGTCCCGCAGCATCTTTATGTTTAAGCTGCGTTATAATTTAGTTATACGTAACAGTTACTTCATATACATTGAAGCAGAATTGTCGTCTGCACAAACAGAGAAAGTTATAATCAGTCAACAATATTTATTTTCAGTGCAGCTCTGGACTCACGAGCTACGTACAATAATAAATAATAAATCAAATAAATGAGAAAAGTCAGTTCAACTCAGAATTATAAATAAAAAATACTTTCATAATAATAATAATAACAAAAACAAGTTATTGGCTGACTTGGCTGCAATCTTCCGGATTTCTTAAACCAACGTTTATCGGTATTGATCAATACTTGTGTTCAGAAAGAAACTTACCTAGACCATGCACCGTTCAGCGTGCACGCTCCCCATGACCGCCTGGACCAATGACAGTTCGGCAATTAAGCGCCTTAATTGAAGAGACCTTTTGCAGGTTCCTTTTTCTTTCTTTCGGTTGCGGGAGCCTGCTGGCTCCTTTTCATTGGAGTTCAGTTGGATTTACCACTCCCTTTCATATTTTTTAACTGTGTACTTTTCCTTTTCATATTCTGTGTGAGTCCTGTATTTAGTTTGTTAATTTTATCACGTGTGGTGTTTCAGTGTTTTATCTCACTTCATCATCACATGTGTCATTATTCATACTTGTTTATTTCATATCGTATTGTTTTTATTCATTACTATTTCAGATGTTAAACATTTGTTTTTGTACTTTTCTTATTGTCTTTGCAGTTACCACACATAAACCCACTGTCTCATTTCTTGAATAGAAACGAACAGAGAGTGTCACCGTCATATTCATCGTTCTCACGGGACAAACTTCATTTTAACAGAGGTCTCAAGTTTGGGGATTATAAGCCAACACCTCTGTTATAACTTGCATGATGAGATCAGGACTTAAGTTTCAGTTTCTCCTCTCTGCACTCAGTTACACAATAACTCTGGTTGTGTGAGATGTTCATCAGTTGTTTAGCAGACTGATTAAATATAGATTATGCAGGCAGATGGAATAAATCTAAATGAATCATTTTACTGGAACTATATAAAGTTATATACCTCAAACCTGAACATTAGTATTCCTATATTTACATACTGATGATGCATTCACTTCATAATTATGACAAATCGCTCTCCCCTAAGTAAAAGTATGGGTATCGGCAGTATTGGCCGTGTATTTACTTGGTATTGGATCGATAGCGGCTAGTTTTCGATGTCAACCTTCCTCCGTTTATCACAATTTGTCCTCTTTTCTCCTCTCTCCTTTTTATATTTTTCTCTCCATCACTGTCTGCCCTACCCTGCCTGTGATTGGCTGACATTCTTGCCCAATCTCCTCATGCCTAAACCGAACCAACTCCAACGCACGAAGGCAACGAGCACTGGGGCGGGATCCACCAAAACTGAATAAAACTCAATGATGTGTCGGTTCTGGCTCTAGATCTGGACCTGGACCCCGGTCCACCTGTATTAGAGGATTACTCAAACGCTCCAACGTTGCTATCATAACACACACTGTTGGCACATATGATATATTCCCCTGTTGTCTTTGCCTACGCTCCTTCTATAACAGTGTTTTTCTCTCATCCCACCCTGTTTCTAAATCAGAACCAATCAGCGTGACTTCAAGGATAAATCTGCCTCCGTTACTATTTTTGTTTCACTGTCAACAAATCTCATGAAAAGAACCAACAACAAACTGATCCAAGTATTGTCGGTGCAGCCAAAGCCCGATATAGTTCATCCCATAGACCTCTATTAGCCACGCGTGTTGCCGTGGGTGACGCGTTCGTTCATCGGCGCTGTGGTTTATTTCTCGTCGACCTGCTGCGGTAAACACACATCAGTGAATAAGAAAGACGCGTCTACAAATGTGAAAATATTTATTCTGAATGTGTTCAGCAGCAGTAAAGTGTATTTTTTTAAATGATACCTCGGTGACGGCAGAGTCAGTCAGCCGGTGTGCTCTGAGCTCGCAGTGACAGTCGACTTTGTGGAAGTGAATTGAATAATTACGGAGGATGTAAATAGAAACTTGTGTTGGTTTCCATCGCCCCTGCAGGAGAGTCATTACAGCCGCATGATGTCTGATTACCTGACTGAACACAACAACGTCACACGGCTTTGACTGACACCTCGCCACGAGCACACACACACACACTGAGCTTCACGACGCCTCCTGAGAAACCTGTTACACACACACTGTCCATTCTTTATGCTCGTCGTTGGGTGGCTGTCGTTGTTGCCATCTGTGACCACACCCACCTGTCAATCAAAGCGTCCACACTCTTAATCCTGCACGTCCCTGCAGACTGTCTAAAACCTGGACGTAGTCTCTGTGACGTCCCCGCAGACTGTCTAAAACCTGGACGTATTCTCCGTGACGTCCCCGCAGACTGTCTTAAACCTGGACGTAGTCTCCGTGACGTCCCCGCAGACTGTCTAAAACCTGGACGTAGTCTCTGTGACGTCCCCGCAGACTGTCTAAAACCTGGACGTAGTCTCTGTGACGTCCCCGCAGACTGTCTTAAACCTGGACGTAGTCTCCGTGACGTCCCCGCAGATGTCTTAAACCGGGACGTAGTCTCCGTGACGTCCCCGCAGACTGTCAAAACCTGGACGTAGGTCTCCGTGACGTCCCCCGCAGACTTGTCTAAACCTGGACGTAGTCTCCGTGTTGTCCCCGCCAGACTGTCTAAAACCTGGAGTAGTCCCGTGACTCCCCGCGACTGTCTAAAACCTGGACGTAGTCTCCGTGACGTCCCCGCAGACTGTCTAAAAACCTGGACGTAGTCTCTGTGACGCCCCGCGACTGTCTAAAACCTGGACGTCGTCTCCGCTGTCCCCGCAGACGGTCTAAAACCTGGACGTAGTCTCCGTGACATCCCAAGACTGTCTAAAACCTGGACGTAGTCTCCGTGACTCCCCAAAGACTAAAACCTGGACGTAGTCTCCGTGACGTCCCGCAGACTGTCTAAAACCTGGACGTAGTCTCCGTGACGTCCCCGCAGACTGTCTAAAACCTGGACGTATCTCCGTGACGTCCCCGCAGACTGTCTTAAACCTGGACGTAGTCTCCGTGACGTCCCCGCCGACTGTCTAAAACCTGGACGTAGTCTCGTGACCCCCGCAGGACTGTCTAAAACCTGGACGTAGTCTCCGTGACGTCCCGCAGACTGTCTTAAACCTGGACGTAGTCTCCGTGACGTCCCGCCAGACTGTCTAAAACCTGGACGTAGTCTCCGTGACGTCCCCCGCTGTCTTAACTGTAGTTCCGTGCTCGCCAGTCTAAACCTGGTAGTCTCCGTGACGTCCCGCCAGACTGTCTTTAAACCTGGACGTAGTCTCCGTGACGTCCCCGCAGACTGTCTAAAAACCTGGACGTAGTCTCTGTGATGCCTGGTTGCTCAAACAAGCCACCTTTGACCACACCCACCTGTCAGTCAAAGCGTCCACGCTCGTAACCTGCATAACTTTAAGCCTTAATATAATGTGAACAGGTGAGTTGTATATAAATTCACCCTCAGTACAGTTGTCATGAACGGGGAAATTAGCTACAGAGACCAAAACTGTTTTTTGTACCAGGCTGTAAACATGTTTATTTCTGCTGTGAAGTTGGACATTTGGACATGGGGAATTATGGAGACTGACTCACTTCTGGAGCCAGCCTCAGGTGGACGTTAGAGGAACTGCAGCTTGTGTCTTCACTCCACAGCCTGGGTCTTAATCCAGTTCAGATTGTGTTATTTCAGAGGCGACACTTCATCTTTCACTAAATTTGCTGCAGATGTAACAAAGTGTTTTAAACCTCTGAGGATTTTCTTTTATTGGTTGCAAAGGTCACCTCCACACTGGCTTCTTACTGTGTTTCCAAAGCCCCTCTGGACACCGAGGTGTGTGTGAGAGAGACAGCTGCTGATTTGCTGCTGCGATATGTTTTCGGCGTGTTCAGCTTCGGAGAGATGTCGAACATAAAGACGACCCGAGGAATCCTCCGAATCACACGCAAACACCGGGCACGGTTTACGATGGGGAAACATGTCGGCTGGATGTGGAAGTGTTAGTTAACGAGGGCCTGTTTGAATTATTGATGATGCTGTAGTTGTGACAGTAAGCAGAAATGTCAAACATGGTCACCTGCTGTGGAGTCTCTCCGGGGGCATGTGTAGACCTTTAAACCGAATGAAAACACTCGACTTGTGGTCACGCTGTGCACACTCTGGAGCTGTAGTGGTGTTTTTATAGTTTTTAGAGCAGCCTGCTTACCTGTGACTGACCACCCACTGAATGTAAATGGGCTCCTTAATAGATACGCCTGTCAGCTTATGTTATCCACAATGCCTTTCAAATGCGATCCAGCGCAGCCCACCACCATCAGGTCTCCGGGGATGTAGTAGAGCCTGATAACGATGGCCTGCGTGTGTTTTTAAAGCATGTACACACAGGAAAGAAAAAAAACATCTGACCATTAAAGTCCACACATGCCGGCTTCATTACGGGCCGGTTCACGGCTTTGATTGATCACGGTGAATCTTTATCGGCAGATTGGAAGTCCACGAGTGCGAGAGCGCGCGTGCAGCTACGCGTCTCAAGCAGCTCGGCTTATTCTATCGGCGGTTTGTGCCATTTGACAGCCGTGTGTGATCAATGCTCTTTGTAAATGTTAAGTGTGCGCCTCCGTCTTATTGGCATGATCCGGCTCAACCCGCAGCATGCTGTGCGTGCACAGGAACCTCATCGTGTGTTTCTGCATGTACGGACACGTAACATGATGAGTTCATACAACATTGATGTCGTTAAATAATTTCATGATACATAAACATGATTATACAACGAGCAATCAGACATTTAGGACGTGAAATATGACTTCACCATTTCATGTTTTGTTCTTTGTTTCAGAGGTAAAGTTCTGATGTTTTTACGTCTAATAAACCAGGAAATTATCCAACAATTGCTCTTGGAAATATAATAATATATGTTGTTATTGACCTCCTTTTATGATAATTAAATCAACCGTCTCTGAATTTATGGTACAGTGTAGTGACCAAAGAGAGAATATCGTCTTTAATATGACTAAATTGGAATATTTCATTAGATTAAAAACAGCAAGCTTAAAAGTACGTGTGATGTTGAGGGAGGTTGTAGCTAAATTATTTTCAGTAGTGACAACACGACTGAGTTAAGAACGCAGATTAGTGTTCGTATGTACAGAATTTATTTTAAAAATTGTTGTTACGAAGGGTCGGAGTCGTAAACTGGACTCACATGACCAGGTCGGATGAGTAGTCGATTATTTTGAGAGCAAATTGCCCCAAAATATGAAAACATTTGGATTTTATGTTTGATTGGTAACTGTTGTATGGACTGGCCACATCACAGTGTCAAAAAATAAAGGGGGATTGATCCAAATATCGATAGTATCGATACCAAGTCGGTATCGGATCGATACTAGCCTGGTGTGATCGATTCTTTACTTTTTAAGAGGAAACAGCCGGACTCTGTGTCAGCACAGAGCAGGCACACTTTGCTCCACCTCCACCCTCTTGTGTTTAGATGTTGCACCGTCACGTGACTTAGACGCAAAGCAAACAAACAAACAAACAAACAAGTTACCGGCTCAGGTTCATCAGCACACGCAGTGCATGCCAACTGAATGGCAGAGGGGAAGAGGAGCCGTGTGGCTGTATTTAACAGCAAAATGTGGGATTTGTAAAAAGCTGGTCAGGTCAAGAAAACATGGAGCTACCAAATAATAAAAAAGGAAACATCACAAAAACTTTTGAGATTTAGCAATTCAATGACGCCTATCCACCTTATTTATTGAAAAATATCGGTATCGGTATCAGCGATACTGGCCCGTATTTACTTGGTATTGGCTTGATACCAAAATATGCAGTATTGCACACCACTAACAAACATCTTGTGTTGTTACATATTGACCACCCTACGAGTTGTACCACCCATGAATTAACGATACGATAATAAAACTACAAATAAAAGACGACCACACATTTTTCAGTCCATGTCCGTCAGAGTATCAGGAGCTAAACCCAGTCTGGGATCTTTGTGTGTAC
This sequence comes from Larimichthys crocea, assembly GCF_000972845.2. Classification (NCBI taxonomy): domain Eukaryota; kingdom Metazoa; phylum Chordata; class Actinopteri; family Sciaenidae; genus Larimichthys; species Larimichthys crocea. The sequence continues at coordinate 9,212,012 of NC_040020.1, forward strand.
ATCTGTGCACAGTCACCCACCAACCTACAAGAGTTCAGATCCTGCACATTATTTCTGTCAGAGGCACTCGGGTCTGTTCATGTTGGACAAACAGACTCTTTACGCCGTCACGAGGGCTCAGATCCCGTCTGACCCGTCGAGCTCACTGTTCATGCGTGCGTCTCTTTCCAGAGAAGGTTAGTCACGTCTGCATTAAATTACTGGATACAAGCAAAAAGCACATGTGGGTGTTTTCCCTGCGCTGCATGTGTTATTGTAATGGGCTCACGAGGGCACATCGCTCCACGCGTCAACTCGGCGTTCGATGGTTTACTTTTGTTCTATTACGCCGTGAGAACATGAGCCGCTCTCGACCTCCCCTCTATTTAAATGTTGTTAATTGGGCGGGCTGTTAATGACAGTGGAGTTCTTGTATGCAGGTGTGATGGGTGCAGAGTTATTTCTGTTTACTCACCTGTACAGATTCATTCTGAACGTGAGCTACAGGAAAAGACGGAGCGGCCGATCATCTCCATCCTGCAGGAGTGTGTTAACTTACTTTGTGTGTGTGTGTGTGTGTGTGTGTGTGTCTTGGATAAAAGTAAATCGTGTGTGTTATGAGGAGAGGGCACGCTCTGCAGGTACCGCATGAATTAGTGCGAGCAGTGTGCATCTTCCCGTCCATCAGGGTGTTCTGTTCTGTGGAGGCATATTTGAATTGTTACTATGGAAACCGAGCATCTCTCTCTCTCTCTCTCTCTCTGCTCCCTCGTTTACTGGCACGCTTTTATTTTGAAAGATTCACTGTAGTTTCCCCTTCTTTCTTTCTTCCTCTTTAGTTTTCTTGAACTCTTCTTCTATCATCTCGTCCTCTTTTCATCTTTCTCTCAGCTGTGTTGCTCTTCCACACCTCCCTCCCTCTCTCTCCCTCTCCCTCCTTTTGGGTTTCTTATTGCCGTTCCTTCCTCCACCTCCATCTCTTTTGTGTATGTCTCTATTTATTCTCTCTTCTCTTCTCTCTGCTGCCTTCCTCCCACTCGTTTCCTCCTCCTCTCTCTCTCTCTTTCTTTCTTTCTTTCTCTTGGCTCCACAGTGGCGCCTCCGTGGAGAATTCAGCTCGTTTACAATTAGCATGTGCACCTGCAATTAAGCCTGACAAACCTCTGCTAATTAGACCTTTTAGACAAACTGTTTTCTTACATGGTCACATTTCCTCCTCTCTCTGTCTCTCTCTCTTTCTCTGCTGTCCGTCACGTTTCCTCACAACTTCCACCTTTTTATTTTTTTGTCTTTGATGGACTTCTTGCTGAAACGTCTCCGCGGCACGCGAGCTGCTCGATAAATAAAAGATAAGCGAAGGTGTAGAAGTGGGGACTCTGCCCTTCGTTCATCCTCCTCCTAAAGCTCCTCTGTGCTTAATTTAGAGCGCGAGCATGAACATATACTCATTAAGATTCCTCGTCTTTATCTTTGCAGAAAATACGCCCAAATCTGCACACACACACACACACACACAGTAAGAAACCACAATTTTCACATCAGGCTATGACTAATTGTGTTTCTCCTCTCCCGTCACCTCCCTCTGCTTACATCTCTCCCTCCGCCTCTCCTCACTTCTTTTCTTTCTCCTCTCCCTCGTCCCTTCATCGTTCCTCCTTCATGCTCCACTCCTCTGCTCTGTGCACGGCCGCCGATAGAGGAGCGGTACATAATAGCAGTTATAGTAAATAATAGGTCTTTGCAGTTGACTTCAAAGAGCAGCGGAGGGATCTCGGAGTGAAGGTTTGGAGGGTAAAAGGGAGAGGAGGAGGTGAGGAGGAGGTGAGGAGAGAGGGGGGAGATATGGAGAGACAAAAAGGAGACAGAGAGACGGTCTGAGTGTCTAATGGTCACTTAGCCTGGCAGCTAGTCCATGAAGCTGTGAGGCTGTCAATCTGTCAAAATGCACCTAGTGCAGTCCAGATGCACACACACACATGCACACACACATGCACACACACACACATGCACACACATATACACACACACACACACACTCTGTCTTTGATGTGTGCCGCAGGCTTCCTCTGAGGAAGTCACAGCGCAGTATTAATGGATGTGGCGTTGTCCACGAGAGCTCACAGGAGGTTTGATGCGACGCTATGTGGGTCGCTCAGTTTGGCACTTAAAGAGTTAAAATCATCTGGATTTGTCATTTCAAAGATGAACTCACCAACGCTCTTTATTAGCGAGGTGACATCACACAGAGCAGAGCTCTGATTATCAGTTTAAGAGTTTGGTTCCAGCTTCTTTCAGACGAGCAAAGGTCGAGCTCTTACTTCGATGATGCGCTCCATTTGTCGTCCCGTCCGTGCGTGAGCCCGGAGGACTTCATGCACTTGGCTGTTAGTGTCCGTGTGTCCGTTTGGACATCTGTCCGCCGCTGATGTTACATCAACCCTCCTCCTTTGTGCACATTTTATGACTGTGTGGTCAAGGACTCCTCGTGGTCGTGGTGATTCACAGCTCTGCTGATCAACAACAAGGCAGACCCTGCTCTGTTGCAGGCCACAGTGTGTGCTCAAAGAAACGTTTGGTCTCATCTTGTACCGGAGCATCTGCAGATAAATGCTCAACCTGATCCACTAAAGTTAGACATGATACGACATAAATAAATCTCAGTGAAGCCCTTTAAATCTGCAACGCTCCCACTGCCTTCCCTGATATACCACCCCGTCCAAACAAACACTGTGCAAACAAGTCTCACATTTATCTGACGTCTTTCTCATGGTGTATAAACTGACTGTAAAGGAGCCAGGAGAGGGAGTGAGGAGTGAGATGTATTCAGTCAGTGTGGAGTAAACAAAGCCAGAGTAAAAACGGGTGTATCAAAGTGGAGCGCGCTCAATTTCAGCCACTGATCGGTCACTGTGGCGTGATGTTGGCTTATGTTTCTCCAACTGTGGTCCAACTGATCCATGGCAGCACGCACCAACACACTGAACCTGCAAGATCATCACACTATCCATGCATCTTTTTATATATCCACATGTACAAACAGACGATGACCATAACAGTAATATCCATAAAATTAAAGCTGCAAGCAGCGATGGTCGGGCCCTCGCACATGTGCGCACGTCGAAATGTGATTGTTGTGATTTTGATAACTTTTCATTGTCGAGGCCTTGAGAACACACACGGCAAGTTTCAAACACATCGGCTAAAATCCCTGGGAGGAGTTCGTTCAAATGCAACCCCTGGAAATGAGGCCAAAAACACGAAAAGTCCAAATTTGATAAAAATTGGACGCCGTCCGCTTCACTGTAGCCCGGGTCACCAAGAGACTTTTTTGTGCGTCTCAGCATGTTACATACTCCCTCCAAATTTCATACACGTGTATGAAACCGTGGCGAGGGGCACCGCCAAAAACGCACACCTAGGTGGCGCTGTAGAGCCATATGCGTACGTCCATGTGCGAGGCCCCCAAAATGCGAAATTTTACACCCGACTTTGGGGGGGTAGGCGAATTTTCATGAGTTTTCGAGGGGATATGGGCCGTCGAAAATGTGATTTACTTTGGGAAACTGAAGAAAAAGAAGCGGAACACTTCACACATTTAACACGTCCACACGCAGCAGTTAAAGGTTGGTCCATGCAGTCTCAGACTCTGCAGTCCTTCCCCTGGTTATACAAGTCAGTCTCTCCAACACAATACAAGATTCCTTTATCCACAAAGATACACCAAGAGGAGATTTGGTAAATCTGCTCTTGGTGTATCTGGCAGTCGTGGTTGTCGTCGCCTTGCAGAGATCTCGTAGTGTGTTTAACTTGCTGTAAAATAACAGATCTATCTTCCGTTGCGTGCGTGGATCTTTGAGTCGGGTGGTGTTGACTCTGTAAATGTAGGTCGGACTTTAAATTGTAGATTTTTTTACACTTTGTCTCTCTTCTCCTCTCCTTCCCTCCAGGGACGGCATTTACACTCCTCCACAATGCTTGTCAGCCTCCACCCTTCTCCCTCCCGTCTTCAGGACAAGCGCTTCTTCTTCCCCTCCTCCTCCACCCAACATCACCACCACCACCACCACCACCACCCTGCTCCTCCTCCTCCTCAGGACCAGCACTTCCACCATCCTTGCTCTCAGCCTCGACTGACGCTGCCCGTCCTCTCCTTGTCCTTCTCTCTTCTCCTCGTCTCCGTGCTCCTCCTGCCCGTCTGCGAGTCTCGCAGGGGTGGAGGTCCAGGTACGGGACCTGGAGGTCCCCCAGGAGGACAAGGTGGCCAGAGGGGAGGTGGCGGCGGCACTCAGAGGGGTGTTGTCATCCCTCCTCAGTACTCTCCCGGCTTACCAGCTCTTCCCCCAATCAGCCCAAAGCTGATCAGCTCGCTCAGCATCGCCGTCATCCTCGTGGGCAACTCTAGTGAAGTCACGCTGGGGGTCGGACTTGAGAAGGAGGACTTCCTCCACATCCCTTACCCTCCGAAGGTCGAGGTGGTCACCATGAATGAGACCGACCCCAAGAGCATCATCAATCGAATCTGCGCACAGATGACGAGGAACTCCCTGCAGGGCGTCGTGTTCGGCGACGACACGGACCAGGAGGCCATCGCCCAGATCCTGGACTTCATCTCTGCACAGACACACATCCCCATCCTGGGCATCAGAGGGGGCTCCTCCATGGTCATGGCAGCCAAGGTAGGAAGACTTTTCGTGGGTACAATCATCAGCGCTATTGCGTCTTTATTCTGCATTAATTCTAATCATCCATAAAAGTCATCGCAGTAGTTTCAGTCAGGATGTTTAAAGATGCATCAGCCTGACAGCGCTCACTGCTGCGTCTCACTGTTAATCCTCAGCCGCTCTGCTGATTGATTCTGCTGTTAATTGACCTCCTCCGTCGCCTGACGTCATATCGAGTCGACACTAAAAGGACTCACAGCGTGAAACAGAAAAAAAAGAAACGTCTCTGTGGGATCAGGAGAGTCGGCACAGATCGGGCTGCATGAGGAGAAAATATGATGCAGGAACGGAGCAAACGCTTTGAAATGAATCTTGAATCATGTTAATTGGCTTAACGAAGAATCTGTTGGAGATACAGTTACTTTTAGGTTTGGGTAACAGAGTCAGCAACACACTGTTTGTTTCTGAAGGTGTGTTTAAGACGTTGAGTAGGTTGAAGATATTTCCTTGCGTGTGGAAGCGGAAGTAGTTTTTGGGTTTTTGAACACGTCTCTCTGGTCTTCATCAGTTTGTAAAAAGTTATTAAGATGACATGAAAACATTTATTTAATTATATGAACCGTTTATAATTTGTTTTGTAAACAGTGTAATCACAAAGCTGTTTCGTGCTCAAGAGATCAAGAGACATTTAACACTGAGATGAACTCCACCGTCACAAAACTCAGGTGGCAGAGCGGATTGTCACAGTGTGTGTGTGTGTGTGTGTGTGTGTGTGTGTGTGCTGTACGGCTGAATTGTCGTGTTGTCAAACCGCTTTGACGGTTTGTAAAGCAGAAAATGACGATATAAATACGAGTCTGTTTGCTCAGTTCAATTTAATTACAGCGGTTCAGAAATCAGTAAAAAGAAATTCACACTCAGACCTTCACTATAGAAAACAACACGCTGCAGACTGAAACGTATAAAGAGGCAGAAAATGAACAACACGGTAAGTGCTCGTGTTTGCGTGTTTCTAATTAAAGGAACAACACGTCACATTTCTGCATTAAAATGTCTGGGAAACATAAGTACACAGATCGGACGTGTGTGTGTGAGCGCCTGGTGGTTGCTAAACCAGATCATCTAACCGCGATGACTCAGGGCTTTACAGTTAGTGATGAATCTGAGGGAAGCGTGTTAAGCTGTGTCAATCACATGTAAAGCCTGAGCAGGAGCACGCGTGTGCAGAAGATCCCCGTGATCCAATAAAGGAAAAAACAGCAGAGAAATCTGTGATCACGATGATTTCTGTCGGAGTCGAGTCAGATTTTTACCAGCAACGAAGCCGACAAGTCCCGTGATCACACGCAACGTCATCAAACTACAACTCCATCCATCCATCCATGACGCCACACACACGCAGGTTTCATAAGAGCTCATGAACACCATGCATGTGTCTTCTTGCATTATATTTGTCATCGTGCACCGTGGGACATACATTGGACTGAACACACGGCTGCAGTTTCCTCCTGTAGAGGATCTGATTGGATTTTGGAGGAGCTTGCTGCATAAATCTGCATCATAATTAGACAGTTACCTCTTAAAATTACCGTAATGAAGCTCTAACATTAATGTAATTCATGTGTGAACTGAAGACACGTATGTTAACGACATCAATGAGCCGACTTCATTAGAAAACCTGGTTATGTTTGATGAATTGCAGCAGTTCTGGTGGATCATGAGGAACTTTATGGAGCCTTAAACCAGATTAATAATCCGGAAATCATATTTAAATCAACTTTAATAAAGAGAGGATCAAATAAAAGCTCCAATTTAGAGAGATCTGTGTCAGCGAGGCGGTCCAGCGAAACACTCGTCAAGCCTGCAGCTCTTCTTCTTCTTCTTCTGCTGCTGTTAAAGACGGTTGGTGTTGGTGATGGAGATGATGGGAGGGGAGAGAGGTGAAGAACAATGAAGCGATGATACTGTAAGATAAAGAAGAAGTGTGTGTGTGTGTGTGAGAGAGGGTGAAGGTTATGAAATAACACAACACGTGTGGGTGTGAAGGAGGAAGAGGATTTTTGCTCAACATATAATTATCACATTTTACAGCTGATGGAGAGACAGAGGGCACAAACCGAGAACGACGAGCGGGAAAGCGAAGATAAGAGCCGACGTGTAAGAGCACTGACGGAGGAGTACGGCACATCAGAGGAGATCTGCAGGGAGGCGGAGGAAAACCTGCATCATCCGATGTTTAACGGGTTTTTGTGAGGAAATCTCGGCCTCCTCTGCACGCGAACGCTCACTTGGCTCGTTCTCCTTAAACCTTTATTCTTCCTCTGTTACGCCTTTGTCAGTCTCTCACACACACACACACACACACACCGACTGAGCGAGGGGTTGAATGCGGCGGACACAGTTGGCATGGCAACCACTTGCTTATATATTTCTCTCTCTACATACTGTATGAAAGCGGCTAGAGAGAGAAAATAAACGATTATTTCTGACTCTGACGAGAAGAGGGATCATGCCTCCGTCATGGAGGAGGGTTACAGAGTATAACAACAGAAGAGGCTCAGAAATAGAGGATGAGGATGGAGAGGTGAATCTCATCTCAGAGATTCTTTTAGTTTCTAGGTTTGTTTGTCTGATTTTATGTTTGTGAAAAAAACTGTCTGAGTCGGGACATTCATACCTGTAAACACACCAGTAAGACGAGAACAAACTCAGCAGCTCTCAGTAGAGTTTGTCCTGAACGAGCTGTGAAATCTGACATTTAAGGAGATAAAGCGGTGATGATAGTCATACACCAACAGTGTATGAATGTGTGTGGATGAGACAGTGCTTTAAGATTAGAAAGGGGCTTTATAACTACAGCCTATTTGAACATAGGGACTTATGGAGACTTCACTTCACACACACTGGGGTAATCACGTGTATATAAGAAGAACTGTTGTCCCCAGAGATCAGTGGAGAATAAAGTTTTATTCTGCTGTAAATAAACAAACGTCTGAGGTGGAACATGAAGTCTCAGCATGGAGCTGTGTGAACTGTGTGTGTGTGTGTGTGTGTGTGCACACTCGTGTTCAAACATCAGCGAGTGAATTTCCAGCATCAATAACTCAATTCCCTCCAGGTTGCAGAGTCCATTTCTTATCAGCTCGCAATTACGTCTAATCTATGGCGCTGCGACTCGTGCTGAAGTCCTTCACTTCAGGCGAGCCACTTGATTTCTCCACGTTTGATTTCCACTCACAACAACAATGAACACGCGTGTCCCCTTTTTCTACGGCGCTTGATCTTTAAAGCATGTTATTCAACAATACGCAACAAGCAGCCAAGTGAACTGGCCTGATACCTCGCAGGCAGCGCTCCTGGCTTCATGTCCCCTCTTATAATGAATCAGTGACAGATGCAGGTAGGCCCATTATGCACCAAACAATCTGCACGCTTCCATTTAGCTGTTAATTCACTGCGTGCCATGTGTTGGTTTCGGCATAATAGGACGACGGAGTTGGCCCCGGCCCACACTCAACTCCAGCTCAGGAGACTAATGAGGTCTTCCGGATCTATTGTTGGGATTTAAGCTGTTTGTGTGTTTGTGTGCACATGTGTGTGGACACGCAAAGCATGCCGGTGTTCAATGATAATAGCCTCTTTGTGTTTTGGGAGATTACAGCTGTTGTTTTCACTGCAAACAAGCTACCCAGAGGGGCACGGCACCCTGATGCCGTTTCTCCTGATCGCTTCGGCCTCCTTAAAACTGAATACTGTTCCTCCATTCAGCGCTGCCTACAAATGATAAGTTTATTGAACCAAAGGCCGCAGTGGCAGGATGGGATCTTGTAGTGAGTGGACAGATGATCACGTGATTTCAATAGTTTATAACAGGGGTCTCCAAACTATGGCCCTAAACAATTGGAGTGGCCCACTTAACAATCCCTCTAAACATGGCCTATTTTTAAAAATTGCATTTTCCTATTATAAAATATCCACACTTAATGATTAAGCTTGGCATTCTAATTAAAATCTAGCTTATTTACAAACTATTTCATCCCCTCACACAATGGTATATTCCAACGTGACTTTGCTCCTGATCAACTTCCGCGCAGTCTGCCCGGGGGATTCAACTTGGCGGGTCAGGGGCAGCCGCACGGTGCGGGAGGATCCCCGGCGCTGGCTGGCCTCCACAGGCGCATTTCCTCTGCGGCGGTGCGCCACGACCGGCTCTGGGTCGGCTTGGAAAGGCTCGGGGGCGAAGGCGGCTCACGGCTCCGGCCGCGAGCTTTACAGCACCCTCCTGCCTGGACCTCGCCGCTTCCCGGGGCCGCGGACTTAGTGCTCGCTGCACCCTCTCCACGACTGTCGAATCGCAACGTAACGCAACTTTCACTTGCTCCCGCAACAAAATCGCAACAAAAATGTATGCAGATGTTATGCAGAATTAAGCTTGTTTGAGCAACCAGGCTTCATTCAGCTCGCCTCAGCTCCACAGCAGCCAGATGTCACGGAGACTATGTCCATGTTTTAGACCAGGGGTCTAAAACATGGACATGGACATGGACGTTGATGTGCGGGCCACATCAACGTGCCTTTCAGTGATGGGGGGCCGGGGTCAGTCTATAACCGGAAATGATATCAGTCCCATCAGGATTTCGCGGCCTTTTTTGAAATAGTTGCAGCCTAAAATCCCTGATGTTGCATGAGGTTTTCAAAAAAATTGCGGTGAAAGTTGCTTTTTACATTTTTGTTGCATTTTTGTTGCGGGAGGAAGTGAAAGTTGCGATAAATTGCGATTCGACAGTCACAGAGAGGGCGCAGCGAGCACTAAGTCCACGGCCCCGGGAAGCGGTGAGGTCCGGGCAGGAGGGCGCTGTAAAGCTCGCAGCCGGAGCCGTGAGCCACCTTTGCCCTCGAGCCTTTCCAAGCCGACCCAGAGCCGGTCACGGTGCACCGCTGCGGAAGAAATGCGCCCGCGGAGGCCAGCCAGCACCGGGGAGAGGTACCACGAGGGGATCCTCGTGTGGCCGTCCCTGACCCGCCGAGTCGAATCCCCCGGGCAGACTGCGCGGAAGTTGATCACGAGCAAAGTCACCTCGGAATATACCATTGTGTGAGGGGATGAAAATTAGCTAGTACTGTAAATAGTTTGTAAATAAGGTAGATTTTAATTAGAATGCCAAGCTTAATCATTAAGTGTGGATATTTTATAACAGGAAAATGCAATTTTGAGAAATAGGCCATGATTAGAGGGATTGTTTGGGATCGTTAAGTGGGCCACTCCAATTGTTTAGGCGGGCCGGATGTGGCCCGCGGGCCATAGTTTGGAGTCCCCTGTTTTAGACCGTCTATGTTGAGACTGAATGGTCTTTTGTTTGGCGTGTGTTGATTGCGTGATGAAGATGAAGGTGTTGAGGTGATCAGGCAGGTGGTCTGATATTCTGGCTTGTGTCAGCTCCGGGATGAACGGGCCGCTGTGTCCTGGCTCTCTGGTGCTGTGATTTCCTCCAGTCGAATAGAAACACACAATACCGAGCAGCAGAAGAAGAACAAACCACCATTGTAGCACTTCAGAAAATACTTTTCTTTCCTGCACAGACACAGCGCTGCCTGTCAGCGAAAACCGATTCACCACTCCTTGATTGATTACTACAATTATACACCCTCTCTATCTTAAAATAGGCATCCTTCGCACAGAAGTGTGTGTGTGTGTGTGTGTGAGGCCTTCTCGTACAGGCCGATCAAAGGAAGTGTATTATTTCGCCGACCTGTTTGTCCACTCAGACCTGAATTATGTGACGTTCGTCAGAGCGGCCTGTAGTGTCGTGATCAGTCTGAGCCGAGGGTGCACTCGCGTCTCCTCGTCCTATTGTTCTCATTCCAAGTGTGTTGTTTTATGAGTCCCCTCCTTTCATCCTGCATGCATCATGTATCCCATTATTCTCTCTGCTTGTACATGAGGGGATAATGCTCTGCCTCTGTAATGCCCCTTTTTTGCAATTAGGCCCGATCCCAAAAGACGAGTGAATTAAGGAACCGGCTCCGATGATAAGCTGCACATATGCATATTGCACCTCATGCAGCTATTACTCTGATATTGTCGCTCGGTGTTCGTGCATCCTGAAGAAGACGTCTGAGTCTGATCCATTTGTGCTTCGTCACTGCAACGAAATTGCTCCATATGTGCAACTGATTCGCTGGAACAGCTACGAGACCGTCGGCCTGAGCCGGCGGTCCTCCGTTCCCCTCGTTGTGTTTATGTTTTATTACACGAATATAAAAACGAATGACCAGAACAGACGACGATCACTCCACCCGTCCTCTCCCTGTAAAACTAATCCCATCCCATTAGAGCCTAAAACACACTTTCCTTCCCTCTCCTGCTCCGTCTTGGAGAGATACTACAGCCGTCTGCGTTTGATCGATGGTCCTATTTTCTGGACTTTGTCGTACTTTTAACCCTTTGGAAACTTCAACAGATGGAGGCTGGGATCTGCCTGACAATGAAATACTTTTTATTTTGTGTAATTTAAGTGGAAATCAGAAGAGCCGATCTGTGTCTCTCCGGTCAGTGAAGTTGTGATGGGATGTGTTTAGTGATTTTAGGGCTGAGTTTTCCAACCATCTCCCCCAGAAGGTGCATTTAGAGAATATGTTATGATAGAAACATGCTGTCTCTACTTTCACTTCATCTGTTTTGTCCGCTGATAGCAACTAAAGCATGATTCATCATTTTTATGCCGTTCAGACACTCACAGCTCCCGGTCAGAGAAAGACGGTGTTAAACAATTAAACGAGTTCTGTCCGGCCGTGCTTTGACCTCGGCATCCTCTGAGATAAACTCGTGTTCAGCTGTTCAACAATTCACCAAAACCACGATGTGATCTTTCCTAAACGCTGAAGGCCTTTCGTGAACACGTGAACACGATCCATGCCGAAATCACTTTAAGTCTTTCAAAATATATTTAGGTGAAGAGTTTGAAGGCGTGTGTCAGATTTAAGAGACAGAATATGACTTGAACCCCCCACAACTGCTGCAGTGTAGGGGGTTCAAGTCATATTGAACCGGCTGTTCATCGGACACAGAAACGGCACATAGGATGTGGTCAGTTTTCAAAATAAAACACCCTGTGCATTAGTGGTGGGCAGTATCGATGCAAAGTCGGTATCGGATCGATAGTAGCCTGGTGAGGTTGATTCTTTACTTTAAGTTCCGCTCTTGTTTCGGCAAAGAGGAAACAGCCAGGTCGCCGGACTTGCCGCTCCTGTGTCAGCGCAGAGCAGACAGACTTTAATCACCCTCCACCCTCTGGTGTTTAGATGTTGCACCGTCACGTGAGTCGTGACGTGACTTAGACACGCAGGGTTAGGGGTCAGGGGTCAGGGCAGTTAGTTAGTCCCAGGCGAAGTGCATTAAAAGCAAAAACTTTGATGCTGTTTTTGAACAACAAGCTGTAACCAAAACACAGACTAACTAAAGGCTTTGTTAAGTTCTTTACATGTTATTTATATTTTCACCAGTTGTTGTTTTTGTTGTTGAGAATTTTTATTTATTTTTTGTATTATAGTTTCTCAACAGTACTTGCTTGTTTTAATTTGTTTACTGGTTTGCGAGTACTTTTTATTTAAGATTTGATATCGATTTTTTAATAAACCATTTTCTATTTAATTTTAAACTTTGTCCTAATTCTGTCCTGGGTTTTTAACTATTTGATGATAAAAAAGGAAATATCACAAAAAACACTTTATTAAAATTAATTGAGATTTAGCAATTATTTATTATTAAAAAGTATCAGTATCGGCGATACTGGCCCGTATTTACTTGGTATCGCCTTTATTCCAAAATATGCAGTATCGCACACCACTACTGTGCATGGGTCAGTTTTCAAAATAAAACACCCTGTGCATGGGTCAGTTTTCAAAATAAAACACCCCACAGACGCCTGGTTGTGCTTGGTGGGATCTGGGGGTCATTTCACCTCCAGTTCTTCTGTCTTACAGTTTGTACACGGCAGCAAACAGAGCGAGCTCTGTCCACCGTACGGCAGGTTTGAGTTTGTGGAGCTGAATGTTTCATGTCAGCAGGTCAGTGAGTTTGTTTTCAGAGCGAGGAGACTCGCTGAAATCAAGTGACTCTCTCCTCATCACGTTTTTTATATTGTATTGTTCGACACCTTTTAAACTTTCCCCGTCACCGTGAATTCACTCCACGCAGACGATTAGCTTTCTCCCCGCACTCTGATAAATTTCACAATTTTAATTGTGCCCTTCAAATGAGCTGCAAATCCTCTCCTCTTCCTTTTCTCTGTCTCTGTCCCTCGTCTTTCTCTCCACATAATGAGTTCGTTTTATCAGCGGCGGAGCTGTGCGTGGACAGGATGAGTAATGCTGGAGATCACAGGAGACTTCTCTGCATTGCACTCTGTTACAACAGGTTGTCAAAAGGCTTTGGGAGACTCACTTGCCCTCTCGCTGCCGGCACTAACTATCTGGCCTTTCTACATTCCAGTATATGAGGCTTAATTACCCAGCTAATCTTATTATGTAAGGTATTATTCAAATGAAATGAGATTAACCTTTTGCAGCAGAGTGGCCGTACAAAGCTTCTTTATTTCTCACCAGTTGATGTGTCGGAGTCGTAACCAGCTGATGTTGTAGTGTCCAGCCTAACGCGGGGTACCGAGGCAGTTACGTGACAAACTTTACGTCCTCAAGTCTGTAAATCACCTCGACAGGGTAACATTATTCCCTGTTCGTCTCGAACCCGGCCCAGTCCAGCTGCTGAGCCCGGTTCTGTTGCCTGCTAACAGCATGTGCAGCCTCCTGATTGTATCGCTTGCCCAGCTCCGGTTCTGGCACGACAACAGCTTCGCTCCCCTTCAGCGCTTCCTGAAAACTTCTTCTTCTTCTTCGGTGGCCCCAAACACACGAGGTAGTGTCAGCTAACAAACTGAGGTAGCATTAGCTAACAGCAGCTAACAAACTGAGCTAACAGCAGCTAACAAACTGAGCTAACAGCAGCTAACAAACTGAGCTAACATTAGCTAACAGCAGCTAACAAACTGAGCTAACAGCAGCTAACAAACTGAGCTAACAGCAGCTAACAGCAGCTAACAAACTGAGCTAACAGCAGCTAACAAACTGAGCTAACATTAGCTAACAAACTGAGCTAACATTAGCTAACAGCAGCTAACAAACTGAGCTAACATTAGCTAACAGCAGCTAACAAACTGAGCTAACATTAGCTGACAGCAGCTAACAAACTGAGCTAACATTAGCTAACAAACTGAGCTAACATTAGCTGACAAACTGAGTTAACATTAGCTAACAGCAGCTAACAAACTGAGCTAACATTAGCTAACAGCAGCTAACAAACTGAGGTAGCATTAGCTAACAAACTGAGCTAACATTAGCTAACAGCAGCTAACACACTGAGCTAACATTAGCTAACAGCAGCTAACAAACTAAGGTAACATTAGCTAACAAACTGAGCTCTTAAACACAACGTCGACATTTTCACGTCGTGAAGCTGACATAGCAAAACTGTTAGCAAACAGTTATTATTTATTTACACATCCAGCAGATATGCAGCAACATTAACAAGCATATATAAAGTCGTGTCTCTTCTTGTTTTAGCTCTTGTTTTGGTCTCCACCAACTCCTGAAGGAAACAACTAACCCTTTAGCTGCTAAATGCTACGCTACGTTCCCGAGCTAGTTGCTCACTTTGTCTGTTGTCCGCCTGCTGCTGATGGCAACATGAAACCAAAACAATGGGCTGAAAGATGCTAAAATGCTACAAGGGGAAGCTGAGGGTTGATTGTAGCAGCTTCGATGGTGGTGCCAAATCAGAAAATATATTACATCTGTTGGTGTTTTCTGTCGTTCTGCTGATACAGATGTCAGATTAGGAAACATGTTGTTTTGTAAGTCGATAACAAACAACGTGTTTTGTTGCTTAGTTTAGGAGATTTGTTGTGATCGCTGACTGAATTTGCTCCCACGGCGTTTGAAGAACAAGCATTGATCAGATCGAGTGATGGACTGTTGTGTTGTGTACGGTTCTGTGTGTGTGCCAATCACAGCAGCTGTCCGTGTTGATTTAAAATCAAACCATCAAGTGTTGCCAGTGGGACTGAACATGCTGACGGATGTGTCGGTCGTGATCGCCTGATGATCGTGGAGAATCTACACAGCGAGGTTCTTTATACTAAGACTGCTGCACCAACAGCAAATACTGTCCTCTGCCATTATGTCCATAGAGGCTGCTGAACCCGATTACATTGCCTGCTTGCCCAGCTCCGGTTCTGGCACGACACTGGCTCAACTCACTGTCAGCATTCCTGTAAACCTCCTCTTCTTCTTCTTCTTCTTCTTCTTCCCGGTGGTCCAAAACTCCTGTGGTACAAACACTAACACCCCGGCTAACAAACTGAGCTAACAGCAGCTAACAAACTGAGCTCTCATTAGTTAACAGCAGCTAACAAACTGAGTTAACAGCAGCTAACAAACTGAGCTAACAGCAGCTAACAAACTGAGCTAACATTAGCTAACAGCAGCTAGCAAACTGAGCTTTCATTAGCTAACAGCAGCTAACAAACTGAGCTTTCATTAGCTAACAGCAGCTAACAAACTGAGCTAACAGCAGCTAACAAACTGAGCTAACATTAGCTAACAGCAGCTAACAAACTGAGCTAACAGCAGCTAACAAACTGAGCTTTCAATAGCTAACAGCAGCTAACAAACTAAGCTAACAGCAGCTAACAAACTGAGCTAACAGCAGCTAACAAACTGAGCTAACAATAGCTAACAGCAGCTAACAAACTGAGCTAACAGCAGCTAACATTAGCTAGCAGCAGCTAACAAACTAAGCTAGCAGCAGCTAACAGACTGAGCTAACATGAGCTAACAGCAGCTAACAGACTGAGCTAACATGAGCTAACAGCAGCTACAGCTGTCAGCAGTTTACTTCACTGTCCATCATAAACTCTGTAAATCACAGAGAGTTGAGGCGGAGCAGCCGGAGGACATCAGAGGGAAAACCAGAAAACATTTCCTCCATAAAATATGATCCAGTTTCACCAGAATCAGTGAAATAGTTGGTGGTGTAAAACGTTACGTATGTTTTTCTAAAGCTGCACATATCAGAGGGAGCTCGTGACTTTGAGCTTCATCGTGTCGTGATTCTTCATGTTCAGCGAGTCAGAGTCAGATCAAAGATACGAAGATACGAGCCGGTGCAGAAAAACATTTGTCGCTCCGTGTGGTGGTTTTCATGGCTTTGCATCAGGAGGAAGAAGCTCTTAAA
This sequence comes from Larimichthys crocea, assembly GCF_000972845.2. Lineage (NCBI taxonomy): Eukaryota > Metazoa > Chordata > Actinopteri > Sciaenidae > Larimichthys > Larimichthys crocea. The sequence goes on from NC_040020.1 coordinate 9,227,942, forward strand.
TACGGAGAGAGGCCGGCTGACTTTGTGGGTGTTTAATCCCAAACAGGCAGAAAGGTTGAGTTTGTTCTAATTGCATGGAGCAGTCGTTTACATTCATCAGTGAGCTTCCATTGGTTGGGGCTGAGATAAGAGGAGCAGAGGAGAGACACATTTTGGTGCAGAACTGAAGTTTTGTTCTTATATCAGCAACATGTCTACAGACACATTTTAATCTGCACATTTACTATTTATTATGCCAATATCTCTCAAATTTGTGTTTTTATTCATGAGATGCAGACTCTGTTTCCTACATTTCCCACATGCAGAGGTCAATTTCCAATAAATATTTAGGGCTACTAATTTATGGAGCATCTTTACTCTCCTGAGCTAATTTGTTCTTCCATATAATGTTACAAAAGATGTTTAAAACTACAAAAAAACATTGTTTAGAAACAGTAACACATGTGAGGATGGAAAAATGGGAAAAGATGTGGTTGTAACCAATCTGTAACCACACCCACCTGTTAGTCAAAGCGTCCACGCTCTTACTCCTGCATAACTTTAAGCCTTAATATAATGTGAACAGGTGAGTTGTATATAAATTCACCCTCAGTACAGTTGTCATGAACGGGGAAATTAGCTACAGAGACCAAAACTGTTTTTTGTACCAGGCTGTAAACATGTTTATTTCTGCTGTGAAGTTGGACATTTGGACATGGGGACTTATGGAGACTGACTCACTTCTGGAGCCAGCCTCAGGTGGACGTTAGAGGAACTGCAGTTTTTGGTACATGCATACACTAATACAGATCACATACTCACATTTGTTAGTTGTTGTTGTTATATTTCTTCTTGAAACAGTGCAAAACATAAAATGAATTAACATATAAAATACTTTACTGACTCAACAAGATCAGACATACTTTGGCATTTCGATTATAAATTACTCATCAGCTGTTACTTTACTCTGACGCCGTCGTACCTGCCTCCTCCTCCTCCTCTTCTTCTTCATCTGTAAGTGAAGCATTCACATCCGGCTGTCACACCCCGCACCACGTCCAAAAGATAAAGAATATAAGACCCGCGATGTCGGGGTGGGTGTAACTATTTTAGATTTATGTCCTGACGGGTGCCTCCTCATGTCTCAGGTGTGGAGCAGCAATGAAATATCAGTTGTTGCATTTGTTTGCCGGATTTTTTGTCCAACATTTTTTCTTCTGGACAGTTTGAGGTTCGGTGTCTTGCTCGGGGACATTTGGACGGGAATAGTCGAGGATTTAATTACCAACCGTGTAATTAACAGACATCCCACTCTACTACTGCAGATTAATTATGTAATCTTGTCATATCTCGCAGAAAGGTAGTCGCGCCCCTTTTTTATTTTGTTTAAATGTTTGGATGAAAACATGTCCATGTGGGTCCGAAGGCCCCGTTAGCGATGAAAAGTAATTTCTGTCGGTGACAGCTGGCGAGTCTCTCCAGTAGCAGGCACTGACACATCCGGCTCAGTGGTCTTTATCTGCGGTGAGAGTGACACCCAGTGAGTGGCACCTCTCTCCTCCTCCTCCTCTCTAATAAGCCTTGGCCTCGATTCTCGACACTCTGCACCACGCTGCACTCAGACCTCCTGCTGAGGTTTTACGACGACGTTCGTCCACTGCGAGTGTGCGTCGAAGCCTTCGCTGAGCTTAATTCCTCTCAGGAGGAAAACACACAGCGTGCACGGCGTGCACGAGGTAACTTTCCATCATCCGTCAGGACACCGGCCGCCGGAGCCATCAAGCTGTCACTGTGCAGCGGACTGAGTCTCCAAAACTGTCGCTGAGACAGCCAAACAATGACAATGACGGAGTTATGAAATGACTCCAGCACATAATAACTCATGTACTAAATATCAGTGGCTCTCAAACCCTGGAGGGGCTGCGTTCTATATTTAGTACAAGGGATTTGAAATGCAAGTGCACGCGGAAAGCCTGAAATACAGTCGGTGTCAGCTACTGCAGAGGTTTTCCAACACTAAGTAAGTCTGAGAGCCTGTTTGGACGCGATGAAGAGGGAGCATGATTTTTATTTTCATCCGAAGTGATACCTTATCACACATCTTTCTTTTTTTTTTTGAGTTGTGAAGTCAGGTTAGCTTGTCGTATGAGTACACCGGGGCGAAGGCAAGAGGTGATGTGACAGTGCAGCTGTTAGCCCCTGCAGAGTGTGATCACACACAGTCCTATTTATTCAACACACACCGCTGACGAGTGCCTGACTCCAGATATTCAGCTCTGTGTACAGGCTGCCTGTCACTCCATTCTCTAATTTTCTTGCTGTGGATTCACCGTCTCTCCCTCTCTATCTTCACACCACATCTTTCTCTCTTGGCTTTTCTCTCTAATCTCTTTTTTTTTTTACCCTTTCTGTTCTGCATCAAAGTAAGCCAGCGCTCTCTCTCCGGCGAGCTCCGAGCTCAGAGCTTACATTCTCACCCTTCAAAGCCGCCGCTCGCTCGCTCGTGTTTAAGAAAAATGAGAAGTCATTCGACATTTTCTGACACGCCGAGAGAAATTCATGTGTAACACGCAGAATAACGTGGATGTGATTCATCCCTCCTCAGAGGACTGAGTGGACACAATACCTGAAAGCGATATTGCATTGTATCAGCCATTACGCAGCAGGTGATACACTCATTTTCTCTCATCTTAGACACAGAATCGCTCTGCGGAGACGTCCTTTTTCAGCTGCACGTCTGAACGTCAAAGATTACAAACCTAAATGTGTTGACAGCCGATAGAGAAGATGTGTAAGCTGCTACAGGTTTCATGTCTCTAAAATCTGCTGATTTATTCACTAGTTTTGTCGTAGTTGTTGGTCCAAATCCCCTGAAGGTCCAGCAGCAACTTTTAAATGAAATGTTTGTTTCAGACCCCACAACCAAGAAACAATCGACCACTGAGAGAGTTTTAAAAAAAGGGATGTCTTAAACATCTTCCTAACAGAAAAACGTGTTGACGAGATCTCTACAGCTTCACAGGTCGACAACAACAACAATGCCAGACAATAGACGTCTGGTTTCTTTGTCATATTCGACAGTAAAACGTTTTAACGATAAATGAATCGATTAATAGAGCAAACATTTGACGGATAAACTGATAACGGAAATAATAATTAGTTGAAACTCTAATTTCTTTATTATTGTGAAAATCTTAACAGTTTTTTTGGCAACTTCGAGCTTGCCAGCGACTGAAAAGTAAGTCGGTGGATGGATCACTTTACTGGTTTGAGCAAGACAAACCTAAAGAATTTAAATAACAGTTCAGTTCAGTTCATGCTGTCGGCTCGGCATGGCTCGCAGGGTTTGGTCATACACAGAGTTTGATTAAGCTCTTTACTGAGCAAAAAGTCTGGTTTTGGACCTGATACCTCCGCCTCCGGCCGTAAATTGGTGTCTCAAAAAGTTCATGTCCATGGTTGGAGAGGTCAACCACGATCCTCCTGAAGAAACGTCAGATTGAAGCCGATCACCTTCTCAGCAGAGCGAACGATGCGCTGCAGTCTGCCCTCGTCCTTGGCAGTGACAGCAGCAGCAGAGCGCCAGATGGTGATGGAGGAGGAGAGGATGGACTCGATGATGGTGGAGGTGTAGCAGAAGTGCACCATCATTGTCTTTGGCAGGTTAAAGTAGGAAGTTCATCCTCTGCTGTGCTTCTCGGTGAGGGAGCTAAATCTTCAGCTCACCCACTGGACGGTTCGGGGTGGTGAAGGTTGCCACGGTGTCAACACGGGGTGATGGGAGGACGGGCTGCTATGGTAACAACGATAATCATGCAGCGACATGACTCCGTCTCTGTTGCTGCGATGAGACCTCGTTATGTTGAATCATCGGCCACAAAACAGCTGAGACGGCCGAGGGACGAGTCCCGCATGAAGTTCATTAGGCGTGACCCAGCGAGCACAGAGACTACACACAGTCCAGCTCTGTCAGCCCAGGTTAGCTTGTGTTAGTTATATATAGTAAATGTGTGTGTGTGTGTGTGGATGAGTGGGTGGTCCCAGCCTGCAGACTGTCACGGTCAATGAGACAATATATGGAGAATTTGGCGCCTGCAGCCTAATCTGAAGGAAGTCATCTGAGGAGTGAAGTCACAACAAAAACTACAAGTACAGCTGATAATATTAACGAGACTTCTTTCACCCCCCAAAGGGGACAAACCATTAATTGAGCTCTGAACATAAGTGGCCTGTAATTGAAGCTGACCTCAGGTGTGTGAGCAGATAAAACACACTGTGTGTGTGTGTGTTTGTCTTCGTCTTCGTCTTCTCGTGACGCGTGAGCAGAGGGACGGATGTGTCCCTGTATTTGTGTGCATACAGTGCAGCGGAGTGTAAGTAGGTATTTTTTCACACTAATGGCATCTTTAGCAGGACCGTTTCCATGGAAACCGGGTTGCCACGGAAACACTGCATGTCTCTTTGAATTAGAAATGTCTTTCTCCATCGCTCACTCTCACTCTTCCTTTTTCCACACACACACACACACGTGTCTTCTTCACTTCCTCGTCCTCTTCCTCTCCTCGACTTTGACAGGTCAGCTGCTGTCAGTCAAGAAAAAAAAAGAGAGACCGAGAGAGAGAGAAGAGGCACAAATGGAGGAAACGGAAGAAGAGGAAGTTGGATTTGCATCCGTGCATCGCTCCAAGGAAATAAATGAGGAGGGTGAGAGGACTTTCTAATCAAAAAGCAACACATTGAAATAGGAAGGAAGAGAGATGACGAGGAGGATGCTGCAAACACAAGAGCGGGAAGATTGAAGGAGGAAAGAAGAGCTACAAAGAGAGAGAGAGGGAGAGAGAGAGATGGCTGATGAAAAGGAGGAAGAGGAGAAGTGATTGATTTTTGCTCTCTGGTATCTGTGTAACCACCCTGCCACACTAATCTGATTTAACTGCACCCGCGATAAAGGGAAGCGAGAGGAGGAGATGTATGCACGCCGAGATAAAGAGCAACAGATTGAGAGAAACACCGATAGAGACAGAAGAGAATGGAGTTATCGGGGGGGAGAAAATCACCCGAGAGGAGCTGATGAACGTCTAAAAGTCGAATTAGAGTTCAAGGGAAGAGGAGGGGGGAGGGCGAGGACTCACGGAAAAAGAGAAACCGGAGTCGAGTCGTGCAGAAGAAAAGCGCTTCATGACAAGGTTTTGAACCGCTCGTCTCTCGTTGCGCGCTGCACTTGACTCCAGCCTGCACTCTCACCCTGTGTGCTGCTTGTTAGAGAGGAAGCAGGGCTGAAAAGGTGTAACTGTGGATGTAAGGACGGGAGGCGAGAGGGGAGGAGAGAGGGCAAACGAAGATCTTACACCTGCAGGAACATGAAGTAATACTGCAGCACACGGCGGACAACATCTGTCCTTAGCTCATGCATAATCCTGAGGATCTTATTACACGTGAGCAGGTCTAGACTGTAGTCTTTATTATATTATCTACAGACCCAACAGTTCCCACCATGAGCAAACACCTAGTGACAGAAAAACCTCGAGCAGAACCGACATCACGGTGGACGACGGTCTGCAGAGACTGGTTGAGTTTAGAGAGACAAAGATGCGCAGCAGCAGCAATAATAATAAAGAGAACTATAATTATAATAAAAATCGGACTAATAATAGTATTTGTAGTGGACATCATCAGGACCACATCCTACACCCTGATCCACAAGCTGAGTTAGTAACCTGCATTAATCTGACATGATGGATCAGTAAGGGACGGTTCAGGACTCACCTGAGTCAGCTCTATCAAAGAGGAACGGCTTAAATGTGGAGAGGACGGTCTGCCTCCAGGACCAGGACTAGGAGCCGGTTCCACAGGAGAGGAGCTCGACAGCTGAAGGTTCTGGACCCTACCCTAATTCTGGAGACTTTAGGAACCACAAAGAACCACAAAGAACCCTGCAGAGCACTGGGTCTACCAGAGGCGTTTTGGACCACCGGGAAGAAGAAGAAGAGGTTTACAGGCCCGGGGTGCTGGAGAGCCGGTGTTGTGCCAGAACAGGAGCTGGGCTCAGCAGCCTCTATGGGCATAATGGCAGAGGAGAAGTGTGAAGAGAGCGCTGACGGAGGAAGCTAAGAAGAGAAAAGGAGAGAGTGAGCGAGCAAGAAGCCGCCGGACAAGAGTAAATGTGGGACACACAAAATAATGCCGTTTGTTGCATTATGGGAAATGTAGGAGAACATTTATCCGAAAATAAAACAAGGTTCTGTCAATATTCAGTCTAATTTTCTAAACCAAGGCTTTGATAGATCTCACACACACACACACACACACACACACACACACACACACACTCGCTGGTTATCCAGGTCATGTGGCAGGAGGGGTCAGGTCTAATTGGGTGTCTGGCTCGCTTGGATTGGTGGGATTTGGCCCAATCAGCACGCGGAGCTCCCATGTGTCAGTGATTAATTACCTGCATTCTCCACGGAGGTAACGAGCTTAATCAACTCCTTGTGACGGAGCTTTCCATTAACTCGCCGGGCCAAAGGTGATACTGAATTGACTCTCTCTTCCTACCCACCTCCACCACCACCTCCTCCTCCTCCTCCTCCTCCTCCCGCCCGTCGTCGTCTTCATGGGCTTTCGTGTTTTTTACTGGTGAAGCCGATGGGTTTAAATCCTCGACCTCTCTCTTCTGTTCTGTTCATCACTTTGAACTGTCTCACGTCTGTTACTCACCAGTTGCTCTGCGGACTCTCCGTCCTCCGTCTTCATCGCTGTCACTCCGCGTTAGGACGAGTCTGTGGGCTTGACTGACATGATGTGAGTGCTGCCGGAGCGTCAGATGTAACAGCGGGAGATTGAATCAGACAATTAATTGTATCTTCCTCGTGGTGCACACACAGTGACGACAGAGTGGTGGAGAAAAAGCTCGAGGCGAACACACTGGTTTCTTTCAGAGGAGTGTGTGTGTGTGTGTGTGTGTGTGTGTGTGGGTTTGCTGGGCATCGCACACCCTGTGGGTGTATGTGTTTGTACGAGAGCGAATGTGTTTGTGAGACAAAGAGATTAATTTGTCCTGATTAGACATTCACTCGCTGATTGTGTTTCAGTAACTGCTTCTGCAGAACTGGAGACGAGATGGAGTGTTTCAGGAAAGATAATGAATTCTGATGTTTAGAGCGCCGGCTTCAACACATCTGGTGTAAAATAATAAAAAAAAAACATCCTAATGCTGCCTCACACCTGATGACACAAATGAACAGTTCAGGTATAAAAGCCTGAAAGATTTGATCGAGTCGTGGCCGTAAAACTCGTCAAACTGTCGTCAAACATATTAAATGTTATCAGAGGTTTTCTAGTTTTGTGACGTCCATCAGGACGCTGAAAGACTGGCCACACAGCAGGAAACATGGAGGAGACACCAGGGAGGTGCAAGAACATGAAGTCTCATTTCAGTCGGAGGAGAAATTGGTGTTTTTTGGAGAGAGCAATTTGACATGTCGTCACATTTGAACTGCGATCGAGTGGAGATGGAAGAAAAGTGGACAGAAATCACTGCAGCCGTCGAAATGCACACCGAGCACAGCTGTGGACGGAAACGACTTTTCCTGGTGCATGATGGAAAATAAATAACGACCTTACAAGATCCTCAGTCCTCAGGCTAATGTGTAATATCTTATATAGGTTTGTAGAGGTTAAACAATTAATTCGTCACTGAATTAGTGGAAGAATATGTTAATGATAATGCCCCAAAAACTTCCAGCTTGTGAATATTTTCTGGTCTTTTATGATAAAGTTTTGTTATTTGTTATGTTGGTCTGTGTAAAGATGGAGCAGGTCGGCCACTAATCAGAAGACCGGTGGTTCAAATCCCAGCTCCTCCATTCTGTGGCAATAACTGAACCACCAAAGACTCCGGCTGAGCCATCGGTACGAAGCCTCTCCTGTCAGAGTACGAGCTGGTGAATGGGACGTATGGGTCATAAAATGATCTGTAAATCTGTAGCTGGATTATTCTGTTTGCTCCTGCTTGTCTGATCAAACAGAGGTGAGCATAGAGTCTCTGCAGGCGTTTCCACTTCATACTGAGGAGGAGAACAGATTGAAGCATCGAGCACATTAATTGAATAATTGGCTTTTTTTTTTAAGTTTGAAGTAAAACCTTTCAAACAGAGTGAAGCACACACAGAGCTCTTTTATTCCCTGAGTGACGCCTGAATGCAGCCGCCTCCTCCGAGTCTGTCAGCAGTGGGCTAACGCTGCACGCTTCGCCATGTGGCACGCTGCCTTGTTCATTTCCTCAGCCAGCGACCGAGCCTGTTTTCTCCCGACTCGTGTACGAGATTTGCTGGATGATGTCATCGTTACTAAGTGTCACATCAACTCGATAAATCGGGATAAAGTTGACTCATGTAGACAGCTTGTGAACATGTGGCTCAGCTACGAGCTGTCAGATACATTGTGGGTAACAGATACGGTGACTGCGTCGCTGAGACACGTCTGAAAAAAAGTGATTATTCGCGTTTAAACAAGAAAAGAAATGATAGACGTTCAGTGTTTAGTACAGCACATCACAGAGTTTAACAATGTGAACCGAGCTACGTGTTGAAATCCGGGGTCAGGTCGCGGTGGCGCTCCAGACGTTCCTCTCTCCAGCTCCTCCTGGAGGATCCGAGGTGTTCCCAGGGTAGATCAGCTATGAAGTCCCTCCAGCGGGGGTTCTGGTCTGCCTCGGGGTCTCCTCCCAGTTGGACGACATCTCCAAAGGAAGGCGCCCAGGAGGATCGAACCACCTCAGCTGGCTCCTTTCCACTCCGAGCTCCTCACCCTATCTGTAAAGGCTAAACTCCACCGGGCACGGATGAGTCTCAGCTCGGCGATCTGCACAGAGCAGCACGAGAATCCAGTAGATTTTCAAAATAAAACACCCCACGCAAACTGCAAATCATGAAAACAGACAAAAGGGAAACAGATTGACATATTTACACCCAGAAAAGTTAAAGTCTGGAGGGCAAAATGCTCCTGAAACGCTCCCGGTTTGGACGTTTGAAGTCACGACGCGCCCCATAATCTCATTCTGCTGGTCGATCTCACGCTACATGTTCTCATCAAGGAAGCAAGAGTATTTTGAGTAAACTTAATGGCACTTTCCCCATCGGACTTTGGCCTGATGCTCGTCGACCAAAGTGTTGATCAAGGGGAAATCTGAGCCGGTCGGAGGCTGAAGTGTCGTCTTCTGTCGGCGGCACACAGTCATATAACCAGACATGCTGACGGCTGTCAGCGTCGCTCTGCAGGGATGTGCAGTTTTTAATAACAGAGTTCTGCGGGAAGCTGTTGTAGCTCGCGATATAAGTAGCTAGGACGTAATTTGCATGATTTGATTTGTGAGCTTTACTCACCAGGTGAGCTCTCTCGCTTCCTCCCAGTCACTGCTGAGAGAATCAACCTATAATTACACTTAGAAGTGTTGATACACTTCCCATTGTCGAGAATGGATTAAATAAAAGATTACGTTGATCTGGCTGCAGTAATATGTTCACTCGACGCTCCTTCAAATCAGCCCTTATGTTTTAACCTACAGTACCTTGTTGACGTGGTAACCAGGGCAGACGACGGGTCACTTTAATGTTAGAAAATAATCCAATAATAATCTGGACCTCGTTTCCTTGAGCTCACTTTTAGACTCAGACCCAGACATCGAGATCTCTGCTCGAGCTATTTTTGTTGTGTGAACTGGAAGAAACTTGTTTTAAATCTCGGTTTCCCCCCTCTGGAGGTAAGAGGCAAGATGTGTGTGTGTGTGTGTGTGTGTGTGTGTGTGTGTGTGTTAGCCAGTCCTAGAAACCTCTCTGTCATGTGGCCTTAGTAAAATCCTCCAGGGAGGTTCAGGTCGTGTCCTGGGATGTTTGTTTGGACCCGTTTTCTTGTTTTCTTCTGATTCGTCCCAACAGTTACAACTTTTCCTGTTTGTCTGTGGGAGCTCTTCCTCTGGCATGTTGTTGACTCATCAGTAGATTTTGATGAAATTAGGAACTAAATTACTGCAAAAGGAAAAAAGAAAAAGCTCGTTTATTTACAGACTTTTCTTCCTGTCTCATCTAAATGCTGCTTGAAGCATCAGAATCACTGACAGAATAAAGAATGGACAGTGTGTGTGTGATGTCACACACAGGTTTGTCAGTCAGAGCATTCATGCTCTTACAAAAGGTGCTGAGTTTTAAATCTTTTGTGACTTGAAGTCTCTATAAACTAAACTCTTATTGGACGTGACGTCACCCACAGGTTTCTAAAGAGTCCTCCAGCTCCCAGCTTATCAAAAATAAGCAGAGGCGGCTGAACGACGCCTGAGTGCTCAAACAAACCATCTGTGACCCACCTGTCAATCAAAGCGTCCACGCTCTTAATCCTGCATAACTTTAAGCCTTAATATAATGTGAACAGGTGAGTTGTATATAAATTCACCCTCAGTACAGTTGTCATGAACGGGGAAATTAGCTACAGAGACCAAAACTGTTTTTTGTACCAGGCTGTAAACATGTTTATTTCTGCTGTGAAGTTGGACATTTGGACATGGGGACTTATGGAGACTGACTCACTTCTGGAGCCAGCCTCAAGTGGACGTTAGAGGAACTGCAGTTTGTGTCTTAGGAGGTTTGGTTGAAGCTACCTGTTGTGTAACGATATTTAAGAACCGTTCTGGTGTCTTTGTTGTTGTTCTCCATGTTTCATGATCTAAAAAGCAGCTTTGCATCCAGAAGATCGTCCAGTGAAGACAGCGCCGCTGTCATCTTCATCATCTTCATCATCATCATCATCATCTTCATCTTCATCTTCATCATCATCATCATCATCATCATCATCATCGCTCCGCTGGCTGCCGTGGGAGTGAATCACATTTCAGAGCTCCTCAAATCATTTCCTCGACAAAAATAGCAAGAGTAATTCAATCAGAGCACTATGGGATGTTTAAAATGAAGTGTACAGAAAGAGAAACAGGGTCACTGATAATTAAACAGCCGAATATGAGATTAATTAACGCTGTGTGTGTGTGTGTGTGTGTGTGTGTGTGTGTGCGCTTGATTAGAAATGTGATGATGAAGCACGATGGACTCGAACTGAAGAGGACTGACAAGCAGGCGCTCAGACTGCGAGGAGGAGAGAGATAGACAGAGGGAGGAAGATGAAAGGTGGAGAAAGACGAGTGTGATGAAGTGGAAAAAGCCGAGTGTGTGTGTGTGTGTGTGTGTGTGCCTCTGTCTCTCTGAGTTCTGAGGGTTTGCCGGTTTTCTCAAGCGAGACTCCTCTATCTCTTTCAGCCTTAACATCCCTCCTCCTCTCCTCTTCTCTCTCTTTTTCTTTTTCTTTGTCTCCCTCGTTCTCTCTCTCTCTCTCTCTCTCTCTCTCTCTCTCTCTCTCTCTCTCTCCCTCTCCACCCTCCAATCCTCTCCCACCAGGGCTTGTTGAGCAGTGGGCCGATATGTCGCTCTTCCTCTGCAAATCTAATTGGAGACAGGCTTTCATTGGCATGACATGGAGATGAGTTGCCAAATCCCTTCCAGCCCTCCCGCTCGAGGCCTCGCGGCCCTCCAGCTTCCAGCAGCTCCGTCACACAGTCACCGCAGACTGACGCAGCAGCTGCAGCCGCAGAGGTCGAGGCGAGCTCGGCGACGACTGCACAAATCCCAAAGACGCGTCCGCGACAATCTGAGCCAAATCGAACTCTCCCAATGCTCGCGCGCTGTCGCAACGGGTTTAAATCATGCAGCGGCGCCCGGCGCTTCACTGGCAGACATGTTGCATTCAGATGAAAGTTTGTGTTTTATTTACACAGATGAGTGTGTGCATTAACACACTGCAGTGAGTTCACTGCCAGTGCGGAGTCACCGTCTTAACTGAAGGTTACGCCGGCGCTCGCGTTGCCGGCTGCACTACGAGCGCCTCAGGGAGCGTGAATGAGACAGAGGTTTGTGTTACTAAGCTCGCTCCCTGGTGCCATATCTGCACAAAGGTTGAATAAAAAACCTCCCGAGTGATTCACTCCTCCACCGGCACTTTGATTATTTTTATTTTTCTCGGCGGGGGGAGGCGGAGGGAGGGAGGGGTGAGGCGGCTAACTGTTGCAGATCCAGTGACACTACACCTCGACTATTTTGAGATTCCTTCGCCGGAGGCTGAAACACAAACGCACAAACGCAGCGTTTGATGTGACTCAGGATGAGAAAGGAAACGGCGGGAAAGACGCAAAGTGATGCAACGACACGAAGGAAAGAAAAGTGGAATCTGAAACCATCCAAACCTTTGTCATTCATTTACATGTTTGTGACTTTAACTGTACTCAGACAATAAACACATCAAAGCAGCGACCTAACTACCATCCGACCCCGCCTCTGGATTCATACATGCGTTATTCATAAAATGAGTTTGACACGAGCACATCTTCAAAGATAACGACACTGTGGTGTCACGTTCGTCAAACACGTCGTTAAAATATTCAGTAATCAGGCAGCACAACAACAATGCTTCCTTATTTTAGCATTTATGTAGCCAACAAGTGTAAAATATTATTTTTACTTAACTTAAATACGTTATGTGATGTAAGTAGCACGATATAATGAATATATACATGTATGTACACTTGAAAACACGTTACAGTTCAACGTGATGCAACAAATAAACTGAGAGCTGGAGAGGCGGGGTACGCCATGGACACATTCACACCTACGGACAATTTAGAGTCACCGATTAACCTGTTCATGTCTTTGGACCGTGGGATAGTGAAGCCACAAACTGCAGTTCCTCTAACGTCCACTTGAGGCTGGCTCCAGAAGTGAGTCAGTCTCCATAAGTCCCCATGTTCAAATGTCCAACTTCACAGCAGAAATAAACATGTTTACAGCCTGGTACAAAAAACAGTTTTGGTCTCTGTAGCTAATTTCCCCGTTCATGACAACTGTACTGAGGGTGAATTTATATACAACTCACCTGTTCACATTATATTAAGGCTTAAAGTTATGCAGTGTGGCTTAGACTCATTAAAACAATTGTGTGCTGGTCGGTGAGTTCAGTCTCTGACATAACGCACAGAGGTTTTGAATCATAACATTTATTTTCAGCCTGTGCTTTACATGTTTACACCCGTCCGACCTGCAGTCATTTCCAACACCGTCTAACCAAATGTGACAAAACGTAACCAACCTCACAGGCTGCAACTTGCAATTTATACACAGAAAGCGAACACACACACAAAAAAACAGATCTCCCCCCGCCTTTCTCTTCTTAAGCTCACGGTTGAGTTGTGTGTGATGTGAAACGACAAGGCAAGAAAGGAAGGACGGATGGACGGCGGCTTCGATAATGACACACACAGCCTGCGCCCTGCAGGACACTTCTCACCTCCGTGATATGAACTAATGGAGCTGCGGGACATTATGTAAAAACAGAGGACAGAGAGGAGAAAGACAGGGCGAGAGCACGGAGGGGGTCAGGAGGAAAAACTGACAGTAATGTGGCGTGAATGAAGGACACAAATTAAATAGGGGGTGATTAGAATATGAAAGAGAAAGTGGAGTGAGATGATGATTAGCTGTAATCTAAGAAGGAGAGAGAGTAAGCAGAGCCCTCACAATCCCTCTGAATAGCAGGTTTAGGTGTCACGAGTGATTACACCTCTCCGAGCAGAGACACAGAGGGAGTTTTGGGGCGTTTCGAGGGGGAAATGGATACTGAGCGAGCGAGTAAGTGAGAGGAAATGGAAAACACAAGATCCAGAGCAGCTGTGTGTAAGTCAGCGATGGAAAGGTTCAAAGATATCTACCCGTTTACACGTAAAGCCCACAGACTCCATCGTCACATTAACACCTTCTAATTTATTAAACGTCTTTTTGAATACTCTGCACACTCCTACACAAACTGTACGAGTCTATCTATAGTTTCTATATTCCTCATATTCTTTGTTTTGTACTGAAACACAAAGACAAACTCCTGACGATAAACCTGTTTCTGTTTCTGGTACTAGACCGGCAGCTGTAGCGTTGAAGGGTCTGCTGGATTACAGTCATGATCCGACACATTGTATGAATACATAATTGACATAATTGCTGTGGGGTTGTGTGTGATACATCATATACGTGCTGCAGTGTTAGTGATGCTGCACTGGAGAGGAATATGAGATGTAGATGCTCTCTCCGACGCCGTGATCACGCCGCTTTTATTTTATTTTATTTTTGTTTTTAACATTTTTTTATTGTGATTTTCTCATTGATTTAAACATTTAAACATGAACATTTTAACACATTATACAAAATAAATAAATAATAATGATAATAATAAAACAAAAATGGTAATAATAATGTAGATAAATAATAATTAAATACAACAATAATAAATTCCAGTAGGATCACACCAGTGCATAAGTTACGAAACTTAATTAATCACAATTCAAGGTTATGAGTTTCCCTAAACTAGCAAAATTCTTTTTCTTTTTTACAATATATGTTAGCCTCTCCAAAGCGAGACAGGACATCAGTTCTTTTGTCCACATTCCAGTAGAAGGTGCGTCCATATTATCCTCCTGTCTTGTAAGAGTCCAAAGTCAATGAGCAGTGAATGCTGCTGAGACACAACAAAGTTTTCTGGATATATTCCCAGTAACATATTTTGGTTTACAGTGAAACTTCCCATCCAACTATGAGCCCGATACAATGTAAAACACTTTTCCAGAACTGGTGTATCTTTAAGCATTCCCATAAACAATGCATCAGTGTACCCTTCTCTACATTCCACACAAATATCAGGTACATTAGGGAATATGTGATTCAATCTGCAAGGGGTAAGATAAGTGCGCATTAACCTCTTCTATTGCAGCAGCTTATATTTGGTATTAACAGACTGAGTCTGAGCCTTTTTTATTTTATTGTTTAATTTCTTTCACTGTTTTCTGCATCTTCTTTAATACGTACTATTTAATTTGTTTGTCCATGAACGTGTTTGTGTTTAAGTGTCTCTGATGCTGTACTGCTTATAGTGAAGTACAAAACTGTGATGCTGACCCTGACATACAGTAGTACTCCTCTTTAATACTCTTCAATAAGTTCAAGTACTGTACTGAGACAATAATGACAATGAACCAGGAAGATCTCTTATTTATTCAGTTAACTCTTCAGTTATATGTAGAGGTCAAAGTGCTGTAGTAGTCCTGTTCTTCCGTGCTGGTGGAGAAATGTTGAATACATAAAGTCACTTATAAAATAAATAGCACCTGTTAGTTTATTCACACTAAATAAATAAATAAAATAATGATCCGTCCTCTCACCTCGTGGAGAAGAAGTGATCCTTCAGACAGTTTGCTGCTCCATTCGCTCGAGTTTGCTCGTTTGTTTCCAGTTAGAAACAGACGTAACACTACTGAAGACTCAAATCTTAAAGAAGTGGGTCATAAATATGTAATTAAGTTTATAAAAAAGGGCTCTGTCTTCTCCCCTAAACTGCTGGACACTGTATCTTTTAGCAAACGTTACTCAAACAGGAGTAAATGGCGCCAATTGCTAGGGACTATTTTCAGCTGCGGATTAATCCACACGGCATCCTGCTGAGTATTTACAGATTCTGCTGCACAGTTTTGTTTGTTTTGGTGTTTTCATGTGATTTTTATGACAATAAGAAACCAGCTTTGTCCTTTAGAGACAGGAGGAGGTGTGTGTGTGTGTGTGTGTGGTGAACAGATGACTGGATCCACCGATGCAATAATAACGTCAGCGTAAATTACATGTAGCACTCATCTTTACAATTCGTTTAAAGCTCTGCGCGTCGACGCGGAAATGCTCAAACAGTGATGGGTTTGATGGAAGTGTGGGGTTAGAGGTGAACGGTGCATTAGCTGTCGTTCATGCGCGAGAACACCTTCATTACAGAGCGAGGTGTATTTACTGTCAGTGGAGGTAAAACATCAGGTTCCAGCCTGCACACACACACACACACACACTCATTCCCAGCACTGCCAATCCCTCCACCATCACTTGACACCGCGGTGTTATTACCTCATTACAGTGAAAAGTCGGTAACAGATCATTTCTGTCACTGTGGGTAAAAACAGAGCAGAGCTGGGCTTTGATGCAGAGCGGAGGGAGCACACCTTAACTCGAGAGGCGCTCAGCCACCTGCATGCGTGACTAACACGTATGACCGATTGCACACGTGGACGGATACGTGCAGTAGGTCATGAACGCGTGGATGGATGCACACGACCATAAAATTTCAATACAGAGTGAAGCAGTGCATGCACCGGTGAGTCGGTCTCACCGTAAACAGCCGCCGAAGAGATGAACGTTTGAACTTCAATCTAAATTTTAAAGCATCACTAATCATGCTGTGACACGTGAACGGTCGATTTCACCTGAGTGTAACCTTCTTTTTTTTTCCCATTTTAATTGTTGAATACAGGCTGATACAGATTAATACATGTATCACACACAACAGTTATGAAGTAAATAAATAAAAGACAAAGCAAAGATCTAAGATCTCTTCAGTAATTCAGATTTTCCCCATTTCATATCATGATATGATAATTGAAACAGAATCGTTGGGGTGTCGTTGCTCTAACTGATACCGTTGTGTTTGCTTCTGCGTCGCTTTTTTGTCGTCTGTTTTGGCTATAACTGTCTTTGAAATCAGATTTTTTAGTTTGGTTTAGAGCTTTAGAGTTGCTGTTAGAAATATCTCCAGAGATGCTGGACCTTAACTTAGTTATCTCAACAACTATTGAAGGGATAGTCGGGAGGAGAGAGAGGTCCAGAAAACTTTGTTACTTTGCAGCAGATCAGTTAACCTCTGAATCATGTCAGACATTACGGAGAGAGTCATGAAAGCATCGTCGAGTGCTCGAGACAAACCCCAGACTCAGAAACAGCATTTGGGATGTAATCACAACAATAGAAGGAGTTAACGTCTGCCGTCTGCAAACTGTCGTGTAAAATGAATGAATGCTGTCACTGTTTAAGATAAGATACAGTTTAGTGTCCCCAAAGGTGAAATCTGGCTTTGGCTGCAATCAACGTCATAAAATAAGAGCTAACAAACAGTGAGATGAAGCATATAAGTATATGTTGAATTGTGCCTTTAATCTAACTCAGACTATGAAGCGGTTAACCAGCAGTCAGTGTTCAAACCCGACCCGACACCTCCCGTCCCGCTCTGGACCCCTGAGATGACTCTGCTCTCATTACAGCCCCTCTGCCATGTCGCATCCAGTCACCAGCGTTCGTGAATAATCCGTCCTGACTCCTCCGTCCCGATGAGTTGCTTGGCACTCTCACATGGGTGACTGACCTTGACTAATCCATAGCACCACACATCAGGCTCCCGGAGCTCCAAGAGCACTTCTTACTTTGTCGTCGTCTGTCACACGTTTGATACCCTACATTCAGTATCACTGGACCAGGTGGCCATCCTACCTGCAGCATACTAAACGTGTTACCACAGCTCTGATTGGGCTGCTTGACAATGAGTGAGTCACCTTGTCTGTGTTTGAATATTCATGAATAGTTGGCAAACCCTTTTTGGACTTTGCACAGAGGTAAACTCTCGTTAAAACATCATAAATACAGAAGATCGACGAATAATCTGTCATTTTGTTGCATCTTCTCTGATGCAGTTAGAGAGCATAAACAACAAAGTCTGAACTATTTTTGTTCCTGAGGCGTGCAGAAGCTGGACACGCTCCATAATCGTCCGTGCCCTACCTTCCAGTTTTCTCTCTCATGCTGCATGACTCATGACCTTGTTTGCTGATTGGCTGCGTGTCTTTCTCTGGTTTCCAGGACGACCACTCCATGTTTTTCCAGTTTGGTCCGTCCATCGAGCAGCAGGCCTCCGTCATGTTGAACATCATGGAGGAGTACGACTGGTACATCTTCTCCATAGTCACCACGTACTACCCCGGATACCAGGACTTTGTCAACAAGGTAAATAAACAGATTTACAGACAGAAGCAGTCAAAGGTTTGGACACACTCTCTCGTTCATTGGTTTTTCTTTATTTTTACCATTTTCTACGCTGTACAGACATCAGAACTATGAAAGAACACATAGGGATTATGTTTAATATCAACAATTAACAGAACCTCAGTCCAAATTTAAGATTTTCTGTTCAAGCCGCCGTGTTTTTGAGAGACTCAGAGAAGATGAATTCATGGTATCTACATGTGTGGTTCCCACCCATGGTTTAGTGCTGATGCTTTTGGTGATTTCTTCAGAATTCAAGTCCAGCACGGCGACCACAGCATTCTTCATCTATGTATCATCCCGTCTGGTTTGTTCTTAGTTGGACCATCATTCGTTTTTCATCAGGACAATGACTCCAAACAC